>NW_027507786.1:9600453-9657953 GCF_037356315.1 Lithobates pipiens
TTTGATTTTATTTTTTTTCCGGGGGGGGTTGTGCAACTTTGAGCTTCAGATTTATGAAGTTACTGCTTTGACCTAAACCAGTAGTGTACAGTCCTATACGGCAGTCTTGGGGTACATGTTGGGATAGAGGGGGGTAGAGTCGGGGTGCAGTCCATGGAGTTGTGCTGCAGAATCGGATACAGGGCTTGTAGTTCCAGCACCTTGTTACTGTATTCTTCATGGAGCTTTGCAGTCTTGAGAGAGCCTGTCATTCCAAAACGCGTAAGTTGAAGGGTTCAGGTTGTGGTACATTTTTGTAGAAAGTAGAGCACTGTTTATATATAGAGTTTCTCTGTGGAGATGTGGTGGGGTGCATGACGTGTAGGGGTGCAGTATCCTCAATACTTCCATTTCTTCCAGTTTTTTTTTTTAAGTTCCTACATGGGGGCATAGGTCATGGTGCCCTGGAGGTGTTGCTTCCCTTAGACATGGACATTGGAATTCTAGAGCTTTACAGTTTTGGGGTGCAAGGGGTGGACTTCTGGGTCTTTACAGTCATCAGGTAACGGTCCTTGGACTCCTGTGTTTTTTTTTTTTATTTATTTTTTGCAGTCTTCAGACACAGTCTTGGACTTAAGGGTCTTTGCAGTTGTCAGGTACTGTCCTTAGATTTTTGGGTCTTTGTAGTCTCCAGGTACAGTCCTGCCGGGGTTTTTCAAGTTTTTAAGGTACAGTCTTTGGATCACAGGAGGCTTTGCAGTCTCCATAAACAGTGCTTTTGGCTTCTGGGGTTTTTTGACGTCTTCAGGTACAGTTTTTGGCTCCCAGGAGGGCTTGCTGTTATCTAATTCAGCCTATGAAGAGTTATGAAGCTTTGTAGTCCACAGACGTATGGCTTCTTATGTTTTGGGGTATCAGTCACAGCATCATGGGGTTTGACAATCTAGCAGTACAGTAGGCGAAGAGCCGGAGTTTGCAGTCCCAGGGTATAATCCACGGAGCTCCTGAGGCTTTCAGTCTTGAGGCACCAACCAGGGTGCATTTTTTTTTTTCCCCGTTCTCCCCCAGAATCTCCTGATAGCCTGTGTTGTCTTGGGGGTGCACCTCCAGAAGTGACAAAGGAGAGCGAGCTGCTCGTTGGAGGCACTTGTGAAGCGATCTGAGGCTCCTGCCTGACTCACTCACTCAGCAGCTCTGACATAAAAAAAAAAAAAAAAAAGAAATTTTTCAAATTTTTCCTGAAGAAGGAAGAACTTAGCAACGCCTGATCTGCCTTTGGAAAGGGAAACCAGCCCCCTGCAGCAGACAAGTCTCCCCCCCCCCCCCCCCCCTTAGTCTGGATAATGTGCACTCTTTAGCTTGCAGGGGGAAACATGAAAGTTAAAGATGTTTTCTTTCCCCCCTTCTTCCAGGGCTTCAGCTCCTCTCCAAGTTCAAGTGGGAAAGTGTCTGGAGTCAGCGGAATCCCATCCTGTGGAGAACGCTCGTTGCAAACACGAAAGGATTTCTCCCAGCAAACTTCCCTTCTGGTAGGAAAAAAAAAAAAAATGTATATAAAATAAAAATAAAAAAACCCACGCCAGGGCCGCCACCTCTTTCCCCATCTGTTGCTCCCCGGCGTGGTCTGTTTTCTAGAGGTACACATCTCGGCATAGGCTGCTGCCTTGGTGATGTGTGTGATCATCTGTGCTTTTATTTGTGAAGTGCAAACATATTCTGCAGTCATGTACCCACTCAAGCACACTCGTAGTACAAAACAAAGGCATGACAGTCCCAAGGGAGGGGGGAAAAGGAAAAAAAACAAAAAACACTGGAACGCTTATTATTTATTTTTTGAGCAACATGTTTTTTGTTTTATTTTTTTATTATATATTTTTTTTTTTTTTATTATTTTTTTATTTTTTTCCCCTTGGGTGCCTCTCATTTCTAACTAACCAACCTAGTTATTTCACCACAAGGCCTTTTCACTGTTCTTGTCAAATCAAAGGCAGTCATTCCCAATAGCTTTGCTTTTCTTCCTTCCCCTATTTTTTTTTTTTTTTTGTTTGTTTACCTTTTGGTGACATGCAGTGACTTTATTTTTATTTTATTTTTTTCCCCCCCTAGACAACCCTTAATGCATTTTTGCTATATAATTGTCATGTGCAAAACATATTAGGGTATTTCTTGTCTGCATAGCCCCCCCCCCCCCACCCTTGAAGTTTAGAACATTATTTGAGTACGGTTCGCCATGCTTATTCTGTAATTTCTTCATTGCATAAAAATGACAATAAAGCAAGATAAGGCCTCCCTTTTTTCTTTTTTTACTTTCGTTTGTACATAAATGTTTGCATTAGTTGGTAGGTTCTCTATTCAGACTGCAAGATTTGAAACCCAAAGAAAATAAAAATGTCACCTTTAAATGCTGCTGAATTATTATAGCTTAGAATACGCTCCTATTTATGGGATTGACTTGAGAGTTCTTTGGTTGTGCTTCTGCGTGGAGCAGTTGTTATGGCTGTTTGCAAGCTTTGTGTTATGCCCTCAAAGTGTGGTTGAGTGGGCGGGGGGGCTGGTCGTTTTTTTTTTTTTTTTTTTTTCTCTGGTTGGAAGTTTTGTGATCTTAAGAAAAAAAAAAAAAATAATTATTTATATTTATATTTATATATATATATATACATTTTTTTTTTTTTTTTTTTTTTTTTATGATTTATTTTGTAGATTTAGGGGTGAGCGCACAGATTCTAAATAAATTCTGGCTCCTGCAGGTGGGTTCTTAAAAAAAACTAAAAATAAAAAAAATAACAAAAAAAATGAATAAAAAAAATCTGGCTCCTGCAAGTGCATTCTTGGGGGGGGGAAATAAAAAAATTCTGGCTTCTGCAGGTGGGTTCATAAATACAAATTCTGTCTCCTGCAGGCATGTTTCCTGAAAACAAAAAATTCTGGGTTCTTTTAAAATAAAAAAATAAAATAAAAAATAAAAAGTCATTTTAAAAATACAAATTCTGGCTCCTGCAGGCGGGTTCTTGAAAAAGTCAGGCTTCAGATGGGGTTCAGGCCCTTCTAATTTTATAAATTTGGAACAAGAAAGGAGGGGTACAACTTGTCTTTACTCCGTCTGCTAAAAGCTGTGTGCTTTTGGTAAATAGAACATTTTAGACTGTCCTTTAAGTCGGTGCTTAGAGTTCGGGATGTGTGAATATTTGCAAAGGTTAAATCTTATTTATTTTGGCAATATTTTACATGTAAATGGTGTGTCCTCTGGGCATTCGCTTGTCCATCCTGGTGATTGTGTTTTGTGTGTGTTTATTAATCTGCCAGGTATGGGTAATTTTGGCGGCGTGTGATGTATTTAAGGATACAGAACCAGTAGTTAGATTGTCTGTCTGGTGCTGGCTTTTCCCGCGAGAGGCTGAAGGCTATTTTAATGATGAAATAATTCGCTGTAAATCCCATAAGCACATTGCCTGAAGGGTTGGGCAACCCTCTATACAGAAATCTGCTTTTACTTTGAAAGGGGTTTTTATACTGACACAAAGACAAATTGATTTTGCCAAGTAATTTGTGTGTTGAGAATGTTGCTGTCCTATATCCTCTCCATGCCAAGTTTCACTACGATTGCGTTCTGAGGATGATTTTTTTTTATTATTTTTTTTTTTTTTTTTTTTACACATTCACCGAGTGAGCAGTAACACTAAAAAAAAAAAAAACAGCAAGCTGTTGGATTATAGGGCAGTCCTCTTATTACGTATATGACTATCGCAATGTTACATTGTATGTGAGCCTTTTAGACATTTTGGGATCTGTCTGGAGACTCATCATTTTCAGAAGTCTTCAGGTGGTTGTAGCTGCATTCCTGCACTTGCCACAACGCAGTTGCATGTCCTTGATCACAACTGTAAACAGGTGACATGTTTGCGTGTTGCTATTGGGATGGATCAGTTGAAATATTTTTATTATTTTACTTTTCTGTCTGAGCAGTACTGCTTGGACTGAGAAGAAGGGTAAACCCTTGGAAGCCTGTCCTAAAGGATGTAATTGTTGATACAAATGAAAAGAAAGTATCACATGTTTCTCAAATTGATAGAATAAATCCAAAAGTAGCATAATGTAAACAAAGTGTTATTTTTTTTCAGTTGCCACCTACAGATGACATTAGGGAGTACTGCATACCAAAAAAAGATTTCGCTCTTGCGCTCTTTCTCCCTTGCTTGCTCTCCTCCCTTTTTCGCTTGCTTGCTTGCTATCCCCCTTTCTTTTGCTCGCTTGCTATCCCCCTTCTTTCTCTAGCTCACTCTTGTGCTCGCTCACTCTTTCTCGCTTTATTTTGTCTCCGTGTGTGGTTGGGTGTTTATTAAAAAAAAAAAAAAAAAAAAAAAAAAACTGTAGGATTCTGCTTTTCATCAAACTTCTCTGACTCGATTTTGAAGTAAATAATATGTAAAGTTAATACATTTTATATTTGACTTGTAAATGAGAATTTAGATGGAGGAAGTGGGTTGTCTGAATTTGGCCTTTTTTTTTAGGCCAGGGTATATTATGCCCAGTGTTTTTTGTTTTCATCTTTTTTTTTTTATTTTATTTTTTTATGTACTTGTAATAGTACATCCCTCCCTCCCTCTTCTTCCTTTTTATTTTTTTTATTTTTTTCCTCCAATTCCTACCTCAAAGGATGCTCTATCAGCCTGGCATTGGGTTCTCCACCACTTTCTGTGGAATGCAAAACAGCCGCTGAATTAATGAATGTCAAGAGGCTTAAAAATCCAAAAATGCAGGAGCTGATCTACATTTCAATGTTTCTAATACTGCGACTCAGTTTCTATTTATTGGAACTTTTTTTTTTTTTTTTTTTTTTTTTTATGAGAGGATAAAATCTCGCAATGTACTGCAGGATGTCACCGGTGGATTTTGCTTTTTCTCTCTCTCTTGGCTGTTTTGGCTTTTGAAAAAAATGCCAATTATTTTACTGGTTACATCTATTGACTGGCTGGCCGAGTTCTGAATGGAATGTCTGAAAGCATTCAACAAGCCTTGAGTGTACTTTTTTTTTTTTTTTTTTTTTTTTTTCCGGAAAGATGGAAAGGAAAAAAGGAGGGCAGAGCATTACTTGGAGCTGAAGGTGGGTGATAAAATATCTGTCCTTTTCTGTCTTTGAGAAACCAGACCCACCAAGTGCTGATAAAATCCCCACAGTCTATTCACAGGCGCCCAGATCTCTTTAATGTCTTTTTTCTTTAATTTATTTTATTTAAGGCTCAATTCTTTTCTAACGATTTTAAAAAGCTCCATAAATAGATTGCGTTGCCCTTCTTTTTTTTTTTTTGTCATTTTTAGATGACCTGCTTCAGGTGAATACCGTAAAGTTGATGTAAACCCTTGTTGACTCTGCCGCGGCTTCATGGCGGCTTTGAATCCGCCATCCCTGCGCAACTTCACGGCGGCTTTGAATCCGCCATCCCTGCGCAACTTCATGGCTTGCAAACCACTTCCGGACCGCCGCAAGCCGATATACACCCTAACTTTGAAGTGGAATATCGTTGTTATGGAGGCAGCTAGCTGCCCCAGTATCCTCTTCTTCGGCCGGCGGTCCTGTTTCCGATTAATAGTGGTATCTGCAGCGGATTTGCTGCAAGATCACTTGTCTAGCCCCCCCCCCCCCCCCCCTCCTCCTGCCGCGCTCTGGTGCCCTCCGCCACTTACCGGAGCCATTGGGGGCAGCGGTGATCAGATCTTCTCCCTTGCCGAGTGAGGGGAAGATGGCAAGATCTCCATACCATTGCTGGGCGGAAGCGACGTCAAAATGTCACTTCCACCCATAGCTCTTAAAGGGACTTTTTTTTTTTTTTTTTTTTTATTATGACCTTCCTTTTTATTTTTTTTTTATTTTTATTTTTTTTGCATTTTAGTGTAAATATGAGATCTGAGGTCTTTTTGATCTCATGTTTAACTTGTAAACAACAAATCTCAGAAAGAAGCTTGGTCCTTAAAGTGGTTGACGGAGGTCAGTGCCGGTGTAGTGTCATATTTTGCTCCCCATCATAGAATGCTCCAGAAGTGATGTTGCGGCCAGAAATTTAGCACTGTGCATGCGCGATGCGTTCCAAACGCTTGCTCCATGCGTTCCAAATGATTTGCGACCAATGAAGACCAGTGAAACCGTCAGATAATATTAGAGAAGTGAAGGGAGGTAATCCGCTCCCTGAGCCACAGTTACCCGCTCTCTCTCTGCTCTGTCTAAAGTTAATGTCACGATTACCTCCCCTCACTCCCATGACATTATCTGACGGTTTCACTGAACTACGTTGTCAGAAAACCTCTGGAACGCATCGCACATGCGCAGTGCAAAATTTCTGGCCGCAACGGCACTTCTGGAGCATTCTATGATGGGGAGCAAAATATGACACTACACCGGTCACGCTGAAGTCGCACCAAAAGTAATGCAGAAACCTTTTTCTAAGTCTGAGCGACTTGAGTCGCACCGATTTAGAACGGTTCCATTGCCCTATGTAGGGGCATGACTTGTCATGTGACTTTGAACGCTCAAGTACGAACGAGGGCTAACTGACGCTTTTAATTTTAGTAAATCAACCCTAAAATATTTAAGCGAACTGGAGAGTGCAGGATCCGGGTGCAGCTGTGCATGGCAGCCAATCAGCTTCTAACATCAGTTTGTTCAATTTATTATTTTGAGAATTAAAAACCTGGAAGCTGATTGGTTACTTTGCACAGCTGCACCAGATTTTGCACTCTACAGTTAAAAGAAATAGGTTTTATATTACCTAATGAGTTTGAATAAATACTTTTGTTGCATCTCACTGCTGCAGACTCCTGTAGCAACATTGCAAATCTCCTGTGTTGTCCTATAACAGGAAGTGTCCAAGCAAACCACCATGGCAGGATCACCAGGAAATCATCATAGCGGCATCACCAGGAATTATTTTAATGAAAGATGCAGCTTTCTTCTCGGAAGTCTTTATGACAGGGTGACAACATAGAACATTTGAGAGACAGGAACAGAGCGTTGTTGCCCCATGTCCCTCAAATGTTGTCACTGCGTCATATAGACTTCCGAGAAGAAATCTGCATCTTTCATTGAAATAATCCCTGGTGATCCTGCCATGATGGTTTGCTTGGACACTTCCTGTTATAGGGTGACAACGCAGGAGAAACAGTTCAGAGACTGGAATGGAGTGTTGTCACCCTATAACAGGAACAAACCATCATTGCAGGATCATCATAGCAGCATCGCATGGGCTTCATCTGCAACTTTCATTGAAATAATTCCTGGTAATCCTGTTTATGATGGTTCATGTTCAGGCACTTCCTGTTTATAGGGTGACAACTCTGTCCAACAGGAAGTGCCTGATTTTTCTTATTGGAAGCCTGTGTGACGGGGTGACCATGCAGGAGAACAGTTGATAGACCGGGATAGAGCGTTGTCACCCTATAACAGGAAGTGCCCAAACGTAATTGTGGGAGGATCACCGGGATGGGGGGGGGGGGGGGCTATTTTAGTTTTAAGTAGCAGGTTTATTATTGGAAGCCATTGTGAAAAGGTGAGAACATAAAATAGTTGAGAAATGGAGCACAGAGCGTTGTCACCCTATATCGGGAAGTGCCTGAACCTCAATGGCAGGATCACTAGGCGATTATTTCAATGGAATTCCCAGATTTCTTATTGGAAGCTCATGTGAGAAAGGGTGACAACGCAGGAGAACAGTTGAGAGACGAGGACAGAGCATTGTCACCCTATAACAGGAAGCACCTGAACATGAACCACTGTAAAAGCATCATCATTTCAATTAAAGTTCCTGATTTATTATTGGAAGCTCATGTGGCGGAGGTGACAACGCAGGAGAACTTTTTGAGAGATGGGGACAGAGCGTTGTCACCCAATACATTTTGGAAGTGCCTAAACGTGAACCATCATGGCAGGATCTCCAGGGATTATTTTAAAGGAAGTTGCAGATTTCTTATTGGAAGCCCGTGTGACAAGATGACAATGCAGGAGGTTCAGTCACAGGAAGTGCCCAAACATGAGCCACCATGCAAGGTTTACCAACGGATTATTATTATTTCTATGAAAGTAGCAGATTTCTCATCGGAAGCCTCATATGACAGGGTGACAACACTGGAGAACTGTATGGAAACCAGGACAGAGCGTTGTCACCCTATAACAGGAAGCGCCTGAGCATGAACCATCCATGGCAGGATCACCAGGGAATAGACATGTGGAATTTGTTTAGTTCCCAATTCATTTTTTTTTTTAAGGAGTTTTAACAAATTTTGTTAATTTCGGAAATTCCAAAAATCTGAAATTCCGAAATTTCATAAATTTTAAAATTTGAAATTTTAAAAATCTGAAGAGAACGAAATTCTGAAAATTGAAAATAATGAAAATCTGAAATATTAAATATTATAGGTATTGGCATTTCCTTTCAAATTTGGCTGTTGGTGAATGTAAAGAATACAAATTTATCTGAAGTTACGAATTATCTGAAATAAAGAATGCCCAACAGCCAAACTTGAAAGAAAATTCCAATACCTATAATTTAATAGTTGTTTCAAATTTGACTGATATATATATATTTTTTTTTTTTTCCCAGAGTTTTGAATTTCTGGAAATTCAAAATCAGAATTTCCGAAAAAAAGCAAATAAATAAAATTAAATGAAAATGAATTTATTTTTTTTATTTTTTTTTGGTGCACATGTCTACCAGGGATCGTTATTTCAATGAAAGTTGCAGATTTATTTTTGGAAGCTCATACGGCGGGGTGACAACGCAAGAGAACATTTTGAGAGGTGGGGACAGTGTTGTCACCCTAGAACAGGAAGTGCCTGACTGAAGTGCCCATTAGATCAGGATTACTCCAAAAATGTATTTCTATGAAAGTTGCAGATTTCTCTTCGGAAGCCCCGTATGACAGCGTGACAACACGGGAGAGCTGTTCAGAGAGCAGGACAGAGCGTTCTCACCCTATAACAGGAAGTGCCTGAAAATATAAAACCATCCTGGCAGGATCACCAGGCATTATCATGGTGGCATCAACGGGGATTATTTTAATAAAAGCTGCAGATTTGTCCTCGGGAAGCCCGTCTGACAAGGTGACAACACAGGAGAACGTTCCCCAAAAATGATCCGTCATCAAAGGTTCACCGGGGATTATTTTTTCAATGAAAGATGGCTCCATTCGTGTGTGTGTGTATATATGTATGTATATATATATAGCAAGTATGCATCAGGAGCTTTTGGGTACCCGCCGTCTACTGAGCTGAGAGTGCACTCAGCACGGTAGGTTGTTTTACCAGGGGTGCATGCATGCGCGTGGCTGGTGTCAGGGGATTAAGTTGGCTGTGACCGCTGCCCCAGGATTCCTGTGTCGGGGTGGCTCCTTTCTCTTGCAGTGTCCTATGGAGCCACACTTGTATGCAGGGACTAGGGGTGTGTCTTCCCTACACTGTGTGCACCAATAGAAATGCACAGCTCTGAAGGTTAGGATGACAAGTCCTTCTTTTTTTTTTTTTTTTTTTTTTTTTCCTTTTCCTTCCTCCTCCATCTAATTTTCAATCGAATAGACTGACTTCAGACTGCACTGTCCGCTTTTGACTCTTTCCTGTAGGGGTCGTCCGATTATCGGGAGGGCTGATATTCACATATTTCAAAGTATCGGTATCGGCCAGAAACGTAACGATTTAAAAAAAAAAACAAAAAAAAAAAACGGGTGCACATCCAAAGGTTCCAAATGCCTTTATCAAAGTCACCGTGATGACACCAAGGACACCAGCAAACGGTCATACATTGTGTGCTTAATCATTAAGCACAAGGAGTGTGTGTGAAACGCGTCTACGTGATTGCTTTCTGGTGTCATTGATTAAGCACAAGATGTCCGTGTGAAACGCGTCTATGTGACTGTATTCTGGTATTGACTAAGCACAAGATCTATGTGTGAAACGCGTCTACGTGACTGCATTCTGGTGTCATTAAGCACAAGATCTATGTGTGAAACGCGTCTACGTGACTGCATTCTGGTGTCATTAAGCACAAGATGTCCGTGTGAAACGCGTCTATCTGATTGTATTCTGGTATTGACTAAGCACAAGATCTATGTGTGAAACGCGTCTACATGACTGCTTTCTGGTGTCCTTGGTGATATCACGGCGACTTCGATAAAGGCTTTTTTTTTGGTTGTGCAGCCGTTCTTCGTTTTTCTTCAAGTATCATTGGAGGCATCATGTCCTGTAAAGAATGGCATCTCTGAAGAAATGTCAATCTTCGTTGGGGGGAGGGGGAGCACCAAAAAAAAAAAAAAAAAAAAAGACTGGCCTTGAATCTGGGATCTGTTGGTCAGGTCTACTCTGGGACTAGATGGAGAAATTATTTCATTTAATATTGACTACAAGTGCTAACTGCAGCGATAATGTGTATTGTTTGATACTGGGCTGTGTAATTCATGGCTACTATTTGTAGCTTTTTGTATCCTTCCTTTTCTTTTCCTTTCTTTTTTTTATTTTTTTTCTCCTTCTCTGTTTCTTTTATAGTTTTTTATGTTTCTTTTATAGAGATGGCAGTGAACATATAAAAATGACTTGATTTCTGCTGGCACTTAAAGACAGCAGGAATTACGAAAAAAAAGAAAAAATTGCCAGGTGTTCTTAAGCAAGCGTCCCCCCCCCCCCCCCCCCAGGCAGGCGGCTCATTGTGTGGAGCCAAAACTACAGCAGGACGGCTAAATCTGTGAACCCTTTCATGGCCGCAGCATGCAGAGGGCTCGCCGTGGAAGGACTCTCTGTTCCATGCGGTTTCCTGCAGTCCATGGACTGTGGCACACCATCTTTGCCTGCAACTTTGTTGCGTAGTCCACCCCCCCCCCCCTCATAAATATTTAGCTCTGCGAAAAGTAACAGAGTTGCTTTAGTGTTCTTCCCTTTATTTATTTTTTATTTTTTTTGTCATCTGTAAGTAGTTAACCTTTTTTGTGGGTGGGTTCTCCGTGGGAAGGGGCGACGTTTTTAAAGACGTTTTTTTGGGTTGTGCAGATCCGTGGCAGACAAACAAAAATCGTCAAGAAGCTTGAAGTGATAAATCGCCATACACTAAATAGGCAGGGGGGGGGGTGGGGGGTTCTGCTGCCAGGCTCTTGTGAGCATTGTGACTCAAACGTTCTGTCTTGCAAGACAATCGCTGTAATTGTTGTTGTGGATTTGGATGCACTTCTTCTGCCTGGCAAGCTTGCTGTGGAGTTTACAGACTGAGTGTAACTCTTTCATGGCTCCGACTTGTGTCCTGGTCAGAGAGCTATTCCAAAAAATATTCCAGTGGGCACTCCCCTGTGTGTTTTTGAATTTATAGGCTAAGTAACTCTTTAATGGCTGGTGGCCTGGTCAGAGGGCTATTCCCAGCCATTCCTGAAGTGGGCGCTGCACAGTGGAGGCCATTTTTTTTTTTTTTTTTTTTTTTTTTTTTATCCTGTGCTTTTGGAGCTTTACGGGTTGAGTTTAGGCCGTGAGCCATGAAAAGTGTTAATCGCCGAGATATGCCACGCCGCCCCTGCAGTGGGTGCTCCGTGGCTGAGCTTTTAGAGTTCACAGGTTTGAGTTAAATTCTTGCGTGGCTTTTAGCCCGGTCAGAGAGCTATTCCAAACCCACCCCTGTGGTGGGTGCTCCACAGTGTGGGGACATTCATCTTGTGTTTTGGAAATGACCACTTTTTTTTTTTTTTTTTTTATAGCTTGCATCCTAATTGGAGAGCTATTCCAAACCACTCCTGAAGTGGGCGCTGCACATTTTAGAGGTCGTTTTTTATCCTTTTTTTTGCTTTTGGAGTTCTGCAGGTTGAGTTTGACCGGGGCACAAGCCATGTAAAAAGTTGCACTCAACCTGTAAATTCCAAAACCTAGGATAAATTTTACTTCCGTTGTGCCAGCGCCCACTTCAGGAGTGGTTTGGAATAGCTCTCTGACCACATACGAGACATGAAAGAGCTGGAGGGCTATTCAAAGCCACCTCTGCAGTGGGCGCTGCACAGTGGAGGTCATTATTATCCCTGTGCTTTTGGAGCTTTACAGGTTGAGTTTAGTCCGCAAGCCATGAAAATTGTTGATCACCGAGATATGCCACACCGCACCTGCAGTGGGTGCTCCGTGGCGGAGGCTGTTTATCTTGTGCTTTTTAGAGTTGCTTTTACAGGTTGAGTTAAATTCTTGCGTGGCTTTTAGCCCGGTCAGAGAGCTATTCCAAACCCACTCCTGTAGTGGGCGCTCCACAATGTGGGGACATTCATCTCGTGTTTTGGAAATGACCCCTTCCTCTTCCCTTGTTGTGTCAGCGCCCACTTCAGGAGTGGTTTGACCACATGCGAGACATGAAAGAGTTGGAGGGCTATTCCAAGCCCCCCCCCCCCCTGCAGTGGGCGCTCTACAACAGGGGGAGGGGCATTTTATGCTGTGTTTTGGAGTTTACAGGTTGACTTTAATGCTTTCGTGGCTCGTTGTCTAGTCGGGGAGCTTTTTCCGAGACGCCTCCACACTGGATGCTCCATGATTTGAGGCCATTTTTCCTGTGCTTTTTGGAGTTTACAGTTTGAGTTAAACGCTTGTGTTGCTTTCGGCCTGGTCAGAGAGCTTTTTCAAGCCACCCCTGTAGTGGGCGCTCCACAGTGGGGAAGGGGGGCCTTTTATCTTGTGTTTTGGAGTTTTACAGACTGTGGAACTCCTTTTTATGGCTGGTGGCCTGGTCAGAGAGCTATTCCAAGCCACTCCTGAAGTGGGCGCTGCACAATGGTCCATGGCCTAGTCGGAGACCTATTCCAAGCCACCTCTCCAGTGGGAGCTCCATGATGGAGACCATTTCACTTGTGATTTGGCGTTTCACAGATTTTTCGTCTGGTCGGAGAGCTATTCCAAGTCACACCTGCAGCGGGCGCTCCACAATTTTACTGACATATAATTTACTGACATATAATCACACACATAGGTTGGACTTGATGGACTTGTGTCTTTTTTCGACGTCACCTACTATGTAACAATGGAGGTAATTTTATCATGATTCATGGCCTAGTCAGTTAGCTATTCCAAGCCACTCCTGGAGTGGGCGCTCCTCTATGGAGGTTATTTATCCTGTTTATTGCTGTGTTGAAACACTGGATGGGCTTCTTTTTTTTTTTTTTTTTTTGTATGAAAACATGAAGGCAAGGGTGCCAAATCAAAAGGAAAAGAGATCCAAAACTCCTTCAGTTGTTCATAATAGAATCGCCCACTAACCTCCTACACATTTCAGAGGGCACCAAAACACCTCCTACATCGGGGGGGTGCAAGACAGACATAAAAATAGCAAATGTTGCTAATAAAGAGAATTTATATAAAAAAAAATCTTGTATATGTACAAATATGAATTTAAAATATATGGATATAAGGTGTGGTTTTATTTTTATTTTATTTATTTTTGAATCCATTGTTTTAGGTCCGTCTTGTAGCCCTGAAGAAAGGGGTATTTTGGGGCCCCTAAAATGCGTTTGGTTGATTTTAACCATGTCCATACATATATGAGCACAAAATTTTGTATTCATATATATATGCATGGGTATGAAGGTTTTTTTTTTTTTCTTTTTTAATTTTTCTTCTTGAAGCCCTGGTGAAAGGGGGGATTTTAGTGCCCCTAAAAGACGTTGCCTGATATTTTAAAAATAAAATTGCGTCCATACATATATTCATGGTTATGATATATTTTTTTTTTTTTTTTTTTTTTTTTTTTATATTGGCATTTTTTTTTCTTTTTTTATATTAGTATTTTTTATATTCACATTTTTTTTTCTCTTTTTTTTTATATTGGCATTGTTTTTCTTTTTTTATATTAGTATGTATTCTTTTTTATATTAACATTATTTTTTTTTCTCTTCTTTTTATGTGTGGTGTGTGGGGGATTTTTTTTTATATATTTTTTTGAAGCCCTGATGAAGGGGAAGTTTGGTGCCCCCCGAAAGGTGTTGTCTGTCTGATCTAATTGTGAACAAGTAAAAGGCTTTTTGGACCCTTTCATCCCTTCATAAAAAAAAAATAAAAAAAAAAAAAAAAATAAAAAAAAAAAAATTTATGAAGGGATGAAAGGGTCCAAAAAGCCTTTTACTTGTTCACAATTAGATCAGACAGACAACACCTTTCGGGGGGCACCAAACTTCCCCTTCATCAGGGCTTCAAAAAAATAAAAAATTTAACGTCCTTGTTTGTATGTTCCATTCTTCGAGTTACTTCTGGGCATCCATCAAGGGAGACTTGTTTTTGTTTGAGAGCCGCGTGACCAGACCCAGCGAGCTTGTTTGAAGGCTTCCTTGCCTTTGAACTGTTTAAAAAACAAATAAAAAAATCAAACACTGAAATTCTCTGCTACTTCTATTTGTGGCTTTCTGGAGGCCATTCTTGATGTCTGTGTCCCCTCTGGGGACAGTTGCCCTCTCTGACTTTGGTGATCATCTTCACGAAGATGGAAAGCGATGGGGATCCCAAAAATGTTTAGTATTGTCCCCAGAACTGGGTCAAAGGTGAAATCTTCGGACAAACTTAGATCTATTCACAGATAAAAAAAAAAAAAAAAAACCCGAAAAAGGCAGACTCGATGGACCACTTTGGTCTTTTTCTGCCGTCACACTTACTTTTTTTTTTTTTTTTTTTTTATGTTTCTATCTTCAGCTTGAGACCCCTGTTCTGTTCTGTTCTGTTCTGTTCTGTTCTGTTCTGTTCGACGACCAAGCAAAGAGATTTCTTGGCATTGGAGAGATTTCCTCTCCGTTCCTGTTCGGTCTCCAGGTTTGGATGTGAAGGTAAATCTCCCAAAGAGAGGGTGGAAACCGTCTTTAAAATGTAACTATTATTATAACTATTCTTTAATAATAAATACTATTATTTAATAATCTAACTAAAGGCAATTTTTTTTCCTTTTTAGTATTTGAGAGTGAAAGTAAAAAAAAAATAAAAAAATCCCAAATTTTGGGTTGTCCCCAGAAAAGTAGGGGATATCTTCCAATGGGGACACTAGTTCTGGTGACCTGCCCCCCCCCCCCCCCCCCCCAATGGATTCCCTTAATTTTGCATTTAAAAAATGTATAATAAGAATGGCATAAATCTATCCCATAACTTATGGACGCTATAACTTTTGCGCAAACCAAGATATGCCTTTTGTTTATTTTTTATTTTTTTTAATGTAGACAAATGCATATCGGCCTAAACTGAGGAAGACTTTTTTTTATTTTATTTTTTTGGGGTGGGATATTTATTATAGTAAGAAATGTATAGTAAAAAATGTAGCTTTTTCTTTTATTTTTGTGTTTTTTATTTTTTCCCCGCTTTTTTTATATAATTTTTTTTATTTTTTTGGGGTTTAGAACGCAAAAAATAAAAAAGGTGATTAAATACCACCAAAAGAAATCTCTATTTGTGGGGGGGGGGGGCATACATTTTGTTTGGGTACAGTGTCGCACAACCGCGTAATTATCAGAGGGTTTTTTTTTCCCCGCTTTTATTTTTTGGTTTATAACGCAAAATAATAAAAACAACATAGATGATTAAATACCACCAAAAGAAAGCTGTGTGTGTGTGGGGGGGGACATACATTTTGTTTGGGTACAGTGTCGCACAACCGTGTAATTATCAGTTAAATTAATGCAGTTCCGAATCGCACAAAATGGCCTGGTCATGAAGAGGGTAAATCCCTTCCGGTCCTTAAGTGGTTAAAGTTACTAAACCCAGGACTTTGCATTCACTATATCTGGTCTCTCACAGCACACAGAACATGGAAATGCAATTATTTTAGTAAATATAAACTGATAAATACCTTTTTTTTTTTTTTTTTTTTTTTTCAGCAGTATATAGCAGTGTTGTGACTTCTATCAGTGTTTGGTTAAAGCTTGTAGGAGGAGTTTTCATTCTCCTCTGACTGTCCTATGAGGCTGCATGATTCCTGACCATCTGTCTGGACAGTGTTGATTGGCCCTGTGCTGATCACATGCACCCTCCCAAGAAGATAAAAAAAAAAAAAAAAAAAAAAAAAAAAAAACTCTCTAGCAATACACACTAAACTGAGCATGTGCAGAGCGACTTCTAGGGCTCTATACCAGTGATGGCGAACCTTGGCACTCCTGATGTTTTGAAACTACATTTCCCATGATGCTCCACTACACTGCAGAGTGCATGAGCATCATGGGAAATGTAGTTCCAAAACATCTGGGGGTGCCAAGGTTCGCCATCACTGCTCTATACTGTCAGGAGAGGGGTTGGGGACTGTGGAAGAAGGGGAGGATCAGAGAAGACTGGTTCAAACAGACTTTTTACACAGAAGAGGATTAACCCCTTAGGTTTCACAGTGAGTATAACAAGCACGCTTTACTGTATATACAGACCGATTTTTACCCTAATAATAAACTGATTAACGCTTTTTTAAGTCTTAGATTTGAGTTTTCTTATGAAGGTTGTTGTAGTCGCTCTCCTGTATTTTAGTTCTGCTCATTTTGCCTGACTTTGCTCTTGGCTTTGAAAGTTAGGGGTGTGACTAGAGCGTTATCACCCCAGGCCAGGCAGTTACCAGGGTGGCTGCTGTCAGATCTCGGGTGACATTTGACACTGACAGCCCTGAGAGGCCTTCAGGGGTTTTGCTGCTAAGAACAAAAAAATTGCACACAAAGTTCACTGTTGCAGTGATTTTTTTTTTTTTTTTTTTTTTACTTCCATCGCTGATTTGATTTGACATTTTACAGTATTTCCATCTAGCTACGGAATCTCCTTTCTCCGTAGCTCCTAAGCAGGGCCGGGACAAGGGGTGGGCAAGTGGGACAGCTGCCCTGGGCACTGTAGTATCATGTGAAGTGAAGTGGAGGGGGGGAGGGGATTTGTGGGGGAAGGGGGGATTTCCTGCCAATATCAAGTTTCACCAGCAATAGGATTGTCATTGTGACATGTGACTCTCGACTTACTGTATTTGTTTTTATAAATGATATACAGTGGGGTTTTTTATTTAATTTTTTTGCGTTTTTTTTTTTTTTTTTTGCTTTTTAGATTTATTCATAGTTTTTCATATCATCATTTTCCATATATTATATCATTTAACCACAAACAAGTGACGGCGGTGTGGGTTGGCCCTTGTTCTGGGACGCCGTCGTATTACGGTGCCCAGTTTAGCCATGATTATGCAACCCTGATCTCGGCAAAGACTCTTTACCCATGTGATCACCTGTGTCCAATCACAGCTGGTCACATGTTAAAAAAAAAAAATAAAAAAATGGCGTTTATCGTCTCTCCTCGCCTGACACTGACAGAATCAGCGGCATTTCTTCATGGGAGGGGGGGAGGTGTATTGGTAATTGGGGCGCTAAAACAATGGTAAAGCCCCGCCAAAACCAGTGGCACTTTACCGCTAACGCGGAGCGGTGCCAGTGTGAACAGGGCTCTTATTTCCAAAATTTTCTGACAAACTATAAAACTTTTTAAAAAGTTTTTTGGTGGTCAAAAAACAAAAAAAAAAAATCCAGCATTGATTCAAAGACCATCAAAAGAAAGCTCTATTTTAAATTATATAAAAAAAGTAAATAAATAAAAAAAATTGGGTACAGTGTTGCATGACCGCACAACATCACTGAAAGCTGAAAATTGGCCTGGGCAGGAAGAGGGTGAAATGGCCCAGTATTGATAATGGTTAAAATTCAATGTGGATATGTTTTTATACACCATTCACAATATAACTTATTATTTTATTTTTTTGACTAAGCCTGCATTCACACCTGAGCATTCTCAGTTTGTAAAAACGCCCAACAAGCAAAATTCCATTCATTTCAATGGCACCTGTTCACCTCTGAGCGTTTTTTTTTTTTTTTTTTTTTTTCGTCACCTGAAACATAACGCCTTAAAAACGCCCTAAGCTCAGAAAAAGAACACGAGTTTCTTTTGGGACAGATTACAGGTGTTTTTTTGTTTTGTTTTGTTTTTTCTGCCTTTTATATTGGTGACCTGAATAGAATCGCGGTATCTTGAAACTATAGTTAACAGAGATTTTTGCTTTGCACTTTGTACAAATTATATGCATTGGATCTGTTTTTTTTATTTTTATTTTTTTTTTTATTTTTTAAATGCATCTTTTTCTCTATATACTAGCCATGAAGGAGGGGGGGGGGGCAATTCTCCCGAAACGCATTGGCTCTACTTGTTTTACTTTAATCCTCCAATAAACAACTATATGAAATCTTATCAAGTGAGACTTTTTTTTTTTTTGGACATCGACCACTCCTCTCCAATCACTCAAGTGTTCCCGACGGTAACGCTTCCATTGTCGTTATCAGAAAAGTAGCAGCTCCTAAACCCCCCCCCCCCAACAGAGTCCATTGCCTGCAATTGGGATCCAACCCATTCCCCCTCCACGCAGTTACTTGCTGCTAGGCAGCCTCCGGCGGCACCAGTCCAGCGCCGTCTGCCACCCAAACTTGAAAAATTGTGACGTAGCCTTCGTAATAACAAACGGGCATAGGGAATAAGTGGCAGCTCCTCGGGTTCCGCTCTGTACTGGAAAAAGACAGTTGATAAATAAACTTTCCCCCCACCCCACTGTGTGTGTGTTTTTTTTTTTTTTTTTTTTTTTTTTTTTAGCAAAATCCAAATGCATGGCAATGCACTTTGTGAAGGGGAGCCATGCATGGCCACAATGAATTAAAAAGATAAGGGAGAAGCACCGCAAGGTTGGGGGGCACTATAGAATGTGACCGTGTTTCACTGTAAGGCCCCACGCATGCTGGGCGTTTATAGCAGGGGTCTCCAAACTTTCTAAACAAAGGGTTAGTTTACTTCCCTGTAGAGCTTAGGGGGACCAGACTGATGCCCATGGGAATATAGAATAATGTCCCATCTTTAGTGTCAGTGGGAGGAATAGTGCCTCATCATTAATATCAGTGGGAGAAATAGTGCCTCGTCATTGGTGTCAGGGAAAGGCATAGTGCCTCATTGGTGTCAGGGAAAGGCATAGTGCCTCATCATTGGTGTCAGGGAGAGGCATAGTGCCTCATCATTGGTGTCAGGGAGAGGCATAGTGCCTCATCATTGGTGTCAGGGAGAGGCATAGTGCCTCATCATTGGTGTCAGGGAGAGGCATAGTGCCCCCATCATTGGTGGGAGGCATAGTGCCCCCATCATTGGTGGGAGGAATAGTGCCCCCATCATTGGTGGGAGGAATGGTGCCCCCATCATTGGTGGGAATGATGGTGCCCCCATCATTGGTGGGAGGAATGGTGCCCCCATCATTGGTGTCAGTGGGAGGAATAGTGCCTCACTCCAGTGGGAGAAATAATGCCCCAAGGGCCAGATAAGGCAAGCAAAGGGGCGCATCTAGCCCACAGGCCGCAGTTTGGAGTACTAGTTTATAGGAAAAAAAAAAAACTCCCCGCTGCTCAAACCACTTCCATAACATTTAATGGGATGCATTTTTTTTTCTTCCACTTTTTGCTTTAACTGAAAGACTGATCAGTGGGAAAGGGCCTTAAAGGTAGTAAAAGATAAGGGAAGGGAAAAATGTGCATCCCTTTTTGTTTTTTGCCAGATACACCGGCGTACTTCCCCGAGCGTATTATTGATCTAGACCAGTTTACTTTTTTTTTTTTTTTTTTTTTTTTTTTTTAGATCTGTCAAAGTCCTGGAGTCAGTTGCCCAGATTGTTGCAATGCAAGGAGTAAGTTCTGTCGGAGCGGACAACTTAATTCTGAAGCCGACATCTGGTTGCTCTTTCTTTTACCTGTAGAAGAAAGAAAATGCAAATAGAAGAGGCCTTGCCATTGCCCAAGTGCTCAAAAAAAAAAAAAAATGGTGTTGACAGTTTGTTAAACAGGACTCCCAGTTCACTGTGCCACCGCTCTATTGTTAGATTCCGAGTCCATGTCACCATATGCTCACTATATGCAGCTGATAACTTATCTGCTAATTATGGGCCCTCTGATAGGTTACATTATTGTGTCACCAGCAACAGTGCGCTGCGTGTTGCCTTGTGTTCAAGTATGTAGCTTGTAATTTTCAATGCATCATGTTTTCTATTGATTTTTATTTTTATTTTTTTTCGTATTGTATTTCAGGTTGCTTTAAGATTCTTTTCCTCTACCACATTTTACTAAAAATATGTGGACTTTTTTTTTTTTCTTTCTTTTTTTTCTTTCTTTTTTTTTTTCGTCCGTCCGTCCCGTCTGTCTGTCTGTCTGTCTGTCCCGTCTGTCTGTCTGTCTGTCTGTCCGTCCCGTCTGTCTGTCTGTCTGTCCGTCCCGTCTGTCTGTCTGTCTGTCCGTCCCGTCTGTCTGTCTGTCTGTCTGTCCGTCCCGTCTGTCTGTCTGTCTGTCTGTCCGTCCCGTCTGTCTGTCTGTCTGTCTGTCCGTCCCGTCTGTCTGTCTGTCTGTCTGTCCGTCCCGTCTGTCTGTCTGTCCGTCCCGTCTGTCTGTCTGTCTGTCCGTCCCGTCTGTCTGTCTGTCTGTCCGTCCCGTCTGTCTGTCTGTCTGTCCGTCCCGTCTGTCTGTCTGTCTGTCCGTCCCGTCTGTCCGTCCCGTCTGTCTGTCCCGTCTGTCTGTCCGTCCTTCCTTCCTTCCTTCCTTCCTTCCTTCCTTCCTTCCTTTCTTTGGTCCGTCCGTCCGTCCTTCCTTCCTTCCTTCCTTCCTTTCTTTGGTCCGTCCTTCCTTCCTTCCTTTCTTTGGTCCTTCCTTCCTTCCTTCCTTCCTTTCTTTGGTCCGTCCTTCCTTCCTTCCTTTCTTTGGTCCTTCCTTCCTTCCTTTCTTTGGTCCGTCCTTCCTTCCTTCCTTCCTTCCTTTCTTTGGTCCGTCCGTCCGTCCGTCCGTCCGTCCTTCCTTCCTTCCTTTCTTTGGTCTGTCCTTCCTTCCTTCCTTTCTTTCTTTGGTCCGTCCTTCCTTCCTTCCTTCCTTTCTTTGGTCCGTCCTTCCTTCCTTCCTTCCTTTCTTTGGTCCGTCCTTCCTTCCTTTCTTTGGTCCGTCCGTCCTTCCTTCCTTCCTTCCTTTCTTTGGTCCGTCCGTCCGTCCGTCCGTCCGTCCTTCCTTCCTTCCTTTGGTCCTTCCTTCCTTCCTTCCTTCCTTCCTTTCTTTGGTCCTTCCTTCCTTTCTTTGGTCTGTCCTTCCTTCCTTCCTTCCTTCCTTCCTTTCTTTGGTCCTTCCTTCCTTCCTTCCTTCCTTTCTTTGGTCCGTCCTTCCGTCCGTCCGTCCTTCCGTCCTTCCTTCCGTCCGTCCTTCCGTCCGTCCTTCCGTCCGTCCTTCCGTCCGTCCTTCCGTCCTTCCTTCCTTCTTTCTTTCCTTCCTTCCTTTCTTTGGTCCTTCCTTCCTTCCTTCCTTCCTTCCTTCCTTTCTTTGGTCCGTCCTTCCTTCCGTCCTTCCTTCCTTCCTTCCTTCCTTCCTTCCTTCCTTTCTTGGGTCCGTCCTTCCTTCCTTCCTTCCTTCCTTTCTTTGGTCCGTCCTTCCTTCCTTCCTTCCTTCTCACCATTTGTCGGTAACAATCCATACATCCAAAGGAACCAAAACATATAAGTTTCAGATATTAAGTTCTGTGTAACTAAAATGTATTTTAATGCTACATACAAAATCCTTTGGTAATGACGGCTTCAAGATGCCTCCTGTATGGAGAAACTAGTCGCCTACGTTGCTCAGGTGTGATTTTGGCCCGTTCTTCCACACAAACAAGTCTTGAAGGTTCGGTGGTCCTCTTCTATGAACTCTGATCTTTAGTTCTTTCCATAGATTTTTCTATTGGATTCAAGTCAGGTGATTTGGCTGGGCCATTCTAGCAGCTTTTTTTTTTTTTTTTTTTTTTTTTTTTTTTTTTTTTACCAATTGGGAGTTTCCTTGGCTTTGTGTTTTGGGACGATTGTCTTGCTGAAATGTCCGCCCTCGTTTCATCTTCATCATCCTGGTAGATGGCAGCAGATTTTTTTTATCAGGAATGTCTTGGTACATTTCCCCATTCATCCTTCCTACAATGATATGAAGTTTGCCAGTATCGAAAAACAGCCCTGCCCCCACCATGAAGTTCCCACCTCCAAACCTCACTGTTGGTATGGGGGGTGTTTTTGGGGTGATGTCATGTGACCTCCAAACATGGTGTGCGTTATGGCATCCAAAGAGTTCAGTTGTGGTCTCATCTGACCAGACTATATCCTCCCCCGTATATAACAGGCTTGTCTAAATATCGTGCAGCAAACTTTAAACAAGCTTCAACATGCTTTTTCAGCAGTGGAGTCTTGTGTGGTGAGCGTGCATACAGGCCACCGGCGGGCAAGTGCATTACTTGTTTTCTTTAAAACAATTGTACCTGCTGATTCCAGGTCTTTCTGAAGCTCTCCACAAGTGATTCTTTGGACAACTCTTCTGATAATTCTTTTCAGTCCTCTGTCAGGAATCTTGCGAGGAGCACCTGATCGTGGCCAGTTTTAAGGTGAAATTGTGTTCTTTCCACTTCAAGATTATGGCCCCAACAGTGCTCACTGGAACACTCAGAAGTTTATAAATCTTTCTGTAACCAATGCCATCAGTATGTTTTGCAACAATAAGGTTGCAAAGCTCTTGAGAGAGCTGTTTTGCTTTTTACCCTTCATGAGATGTTTCTTGTGACACCTCGGTAATGAGACTCCTTTTTATAGGCCATCAGTTGAGACTGAACCAGCTGATATTCATTTGCACTGACAAGGGGCAGGATTGCTTTCTAATTACTGGTAGATTTTGGCTGGTGTCTTGGCTTTCCATGCCTTTTTTTGTATTTATTTTTATTTAATTTTTATTTTATTATTTATTTTTATTTTTTGCAGCTCCCTTTTCTTCATGTGTTCAATATTTTATTTATTATTTTTTTTTTCCCCTGTGTCATTCCATTTTATTACACAGAATTTCATTTCTGAACCTATTTGTTTTGGTGTCTTTGTATGTATGAATTGCACGGGTTGTTGCCGACATGCGGTGAAAATTTCATGTTAATAGCACCTTTAGAAATATATTTACCTAGAAAAATGGTGACGTCTTCAGTACTTGTATTACCCACTGTATCTAATGCTAAGCTCACTTTAAGAAGTCATGTGAAAATTTTTTCTGATGTTAAGGACAAAACCTCGAGTTTACTTTGTTGCATTCAATCCCAAGGACAGACCTGCAACCCCCCCCCGCCCGTAAATAAGACCGAGTTGTCAAATACGAAGAAGTACTTTGCAGCGCGTGTTTGTGCTGTAGACGCATTATTGATGCGGTAAAGTGGAAAAGGGCGAATGCTGCAATGATAGAAGCTGGAAGTGAAAATTGAAAAAATGTGTCGGATACACAATGATGCTCCCGAGTCTGCGTGCTGAATGGCGCTAAACACTCTGCTGTGATGGCCTTCTGCCGCGTTTTGAACTTGATTTTAGGTTGGGAGGTGAAGGACTCGGGGGCGCTCTGCTCGGCGCAACGTGTCGCGCTCCCACCTCCTGCAGAAAAAAAAAAAAGTCTTCAGTCTTTTACGGGAGCGGCTTGATTACAAAAGGAAGAGGTTACATTTGTATCTGTTGCACAAGGTTGCTAACTTCTGTGACTTGTATATGTTGTGTGAATAATTACAACATATCCAAACAGCCTTGGGGCATCTGAATCGGCGCAAACATTGTTTTCAGGAAATTCCTCCTATCTAATGCCAGCCAACTTTTTTTTCTTTTTTGTTTTAAATTATTTTTGTTTTTAAAGCGGAGGTCCACCCTAAAGTGGACCTTCCGCTCATCGGAACCCTCCCCCCCTCCGGTGCCACAATCGGCACCTTTCAGGGGGGAGGGGGGTGCAGTTACCTGGATAATCCAGGTAACTGCACCCACTTCCGGGATAGCTCTCTGCGGAAAGGGGCGTAACTTACGCCCCTTTCCGCAAGTGCCCGCCCCTTCCCGCAAGTGCCCCGCTGCCTGCTGGGAAACACACAGATCCCAGAGGCAGCGGGGAGCGTCCTTATTGCGCAGCGCGATTCGCGCATGCGCAGTAGGGAACCGGGAAATGAAGCCGAAAGGCTCCATTTCCTGATTCCCATACCCAAGATGGCGGCGGCAGGACCCGACAGACGACCTAGAGATCGGCTTCGGGTGCCGACATCGCGGGCGCGCTGGACAGGTAAGTGTCACTATTTTAAAAGTCAGCAGCTGCAGTATTTGTAGCTGCTGGCTTTAAAAAAAAAAAAAAAAAAAAAAAAACGCGGAGTCCCGGTGGACTCCCGCTTTAAGGTTTGGCTAGTGTAAGGAAGAGTTAAAAATTGCCTGGCTTTTTATTCCTGTCGGTGACCCCCATGGGGAGATTTTCCCTCAGTTCCTGACCCTGTGACCCCCCCTTGTGAAAGAAGGGGGGATGGCTGTTCCTAGAAGATGAAGTCGCAGACGGGAATAACGGCGGTCTCTCTTCCCTTCTCTTCTAGGAATGATGAGGTTTTTGTTTTGTCCGTTCCTGTTGGAGAGATTTACAATTGCTTCCTGTCCTTTTTAAAAGCAAGTGAGGGGATAGGGATACTGATAATAAACATCTAGGGGGGAGGCTCTAACTTTTTTCTCTCCCCATTCTTTCCAAAAGAAAATTAAAAGTTTGACTGTATTTGGGCTTTAACCACTTGGGGTTGGCACCGAGTGTACTACACCAAAACAAAAGGGTGGGTGTAGTATGTTCTGCCTCCATCCCACCCCCACCATTGACAGCCAAGAGTTAACTTCAAAGAACAGAACATCAGATACAGTGTTTCTAAACATGGTTTACAGGCTAAGGTGATACAAAGTAACATTTATTTATAAACATTGTACAGATAGGAGATACAAAGTAGCATTGTTACTTTTCTGTCTTCTCTTGTATCTGCAGAACAAAAGGATGGGCTTCCAGCTGTATAGGATTGTAAATTAATGTAAAGTTGTTTAAAAAAAAAAAAAAAAAAAATTCTATTGAGTGCCCCTACAGCCCCTATGGGGGTACCCGAGCCGCGTCAGTTCCCTGTGTCCATTCAGACACGGACCTGCGGCCCAGTCCCCCCCCCCCCCCCCTTTCCTGCCTGACTGACTTTGACAGCAGCAAGAGCCAATGGAGAGTCTCAGATGACTAAGACACTCGTGGAAATCGCTGGACAGAGATGGGGCTCAGGTAAGTATTTTATCTTCATGCATTAAGATAAAAAAAAAAAAAAAAAAAGTCCACCTTTATACAACCCCCTTTAACCGTTTTCCGACCGTCTCACGCAGATACACTGCGGCAGAAGGGCACATACAGGCAGAATCGCGTACCTGTACTATTGGCTGGACTGCGCCTCCCTCATCAAGCCTTGAAGAAACAATGAGGGGAATTTACTAAAACACAAAACGGACCGAATATGGGGCAGCTATGCATGGGAACCAATCGGCTTCTGTTTTTCAGTCTTAACTTCTAATTGAACAAGCTGAAGATGGAAGATGATTGGTCCCCATGCACATCTGTTCCATCATAGGTGGTCGGAGAGGAAGTGGAAGCAGGTACCTGTCAAAACCTGGTACTTGCCCCCCCCCCCTCTCCCCCCCAAAAAGATATTCACAATATAGTGGCTGGGGGGGAGAAACTTCCCCCTTTTTGGCGAAGCTCCACTTTTAAATATCATATCACTTTGTGACTTTTCAATTCCAGAATCTTTCATGCTCATCACAATCCAAGGCGATTGTGGGAATCCTTTTGGTGTGCAGGAGCCGCCAGACCAATATCCGGATTATCCGTAGTCCGACTATCCTCATACTGTTGGCTGATAACAACAATATAACATTAATATATAATGAGCCTCCAGGATTCCAGCGCCTTTAACCTACTTTCTGCCGTACAGACAGTAATAAAAGCGGTGTCACCAGTTTTAACCCTTTCCCGCTCTCCTAAGTATGTGTGTTCGTGTTTTGGTCTATGTTCCGTATGGAAATTTTTAAAATCGCTTCCTGCCCTTCTAGGGGGGAAAATGCTCTTTTAGGTTCCATTCACACCTAAGCGTACTGCAGCGATGCCAACTGCACCACGTTTTATTAATTTTTCGTTTTTTTTTTTTTTTTTCGTTTTTGGAGCGGCACCATTTATTTGAATGGGCCCTATTTCTGCTCCAAAAATGCACCAAAGATGCTCATGTACCACATTTTTTGCATGGAGCCAGGCTCGTTTTTGTGTTGCGATACTTTTTTTTTTTTTTTTTTTTTTGCGACAAAGTCGCACTGTTTTTTGGGATGCATTATAGGAAATAATGACATCACAAATGTGTCCCGTCACTCAGTAATGCAGTATTGCATGTTGTAGCATGCTGTGTGGGGGAGGGGAGGGGCAATGCTGCCTGTCCTTTTACTTTTTGTTTATTTACGTCTCATTCATTCAAAAGGGCTCATGTCAACACAATTCACCAGAATGACAAAGTGTGAATGGAGGCACTGACAGCATTGTTGGTTGCCCTTTTTATTCCCCATAGGAATATGTGGAGAATGCACTTGGGGAGTGATGCAGTAAATTTACAACAGAGCAGTGCTCTAGTCAGTACAAGATCAGGAAATGTGGAGAAATCTCCACGGTGTGGGCACAGCAATACAAAATTGGCAGAAGTACCCCCCCCCCTTCCTGATTCACTCAAAAAATAAGTGTCTTGCCCTTTTAAAAACTTCCACAGCTCACAATGTAAAACCAGTAAACACAGCCAAATAGTATGTAAGGGTCATGTTTCATTAGCAATTTTGTAGCCGTGATTTGTAGCTTTCTTTTCTATCAGTTTTATAGCTGCTATTACAGAGCTGCTGCTGTAGCTGCTTTACAGAGCTTATCAAGGCATCAGGGCAGCAAAAAATCGCTGGCGTCATGATGATCCCACAGCTCCACTGGATAACATTCCTGTTGCTGGCTTCAAATACTGCACAAAGTCAGTCATTTGAGCTACATACATCTGGGTCACTGAAATTCCAAGCTGTATCGTCGAAAGGGTCATGTTTCTTTAGCAATTTTGTAGCCTCTACAAAACTCCCTTTTTTTCTTCTCCTGGCAATTTAGTAGCTGCTTGGCGAGTAGGCCGCTGTAGCTGCTTGGCGAGTAGGCCGCTGTAGCTGCTTGGCGAGTAGGCCGCTGTAGCTGCTTGGCGAGTAGGCCGCTGTAGCTGCTTGGCGAGTAGGCCGCTGTAGCTGCTTGGCGAGTAGGCCGCTGTAGCTGCTTGGCGAGTAGGCCGCTGTAGCTGCTTGGCGAGTAGGCCGCTGTAGCTGCTTGGCGAGTAGGCCGCTGTAGCTGCTTGGCGAGTAGGCCGCTGTAGCTGCTTAGTTTATTTAGGCAGCAACATGATGATCCACAGCTGCAATGAATACAAATTCTGTTCCAGGCCCAAAATGCTGCACAAGATCTGTGGCTGAATGGAATTTCATTGCTCGCAGATGCAGCATAAAACTAAGCATAGCAGTTCGGTAGCTGCTACAAAATCTCCCAACTGACTTGACCCCAACTTTAATTGGTCGCTTTTATCCCGATGGTGACTCTGGTTTAAAGACGCATCAGAACTTCAAATGAGCCATCTTCACGGGCATCTGTTTGATTTGTTCCCTGCCCCCCTTCCTCGGCAGACTACGCTTCCCACAAGTGTGAAATCTACTTTTTCATGAGTGTGTGTATATGAAGTGTTTACCATTTCTGGGCATAGGCTCCCGCGATTTTCCAGAACTGTGACATCTGTTTTACAAGAATTCCATGGCTCATTCAGGTCTCTTCTGTTTCCCCGAGGGCCTTTTCCCAGTCCCGGGCTGCCGGAATCATTTCTTTACGGCCTCCTGTCCTTGTGCTTCTCTCTTTTATTGTGGGCCTCGGTGATTGGGCCAGCATTGTAGAGGGCACGGAGCATGCAGCAAGGTGCGATTTTTATTTTTTATTATTTTTTATTATTCTTTTAGTTGTTTTAATATTCGCTCCGATGCAGTGAAGCACAAAAAAAATGTGTATGGGCACCCAAATACTAGAGTTGTGGAAAATTGCTCGCTTTTATGCCTTGTCAGTTTAATTGTTTAACCTTTTGCTGCCCACATTAAGCACATGGACAGCAGCAAACAAGGTGGGCTTTAGTGCCCCCACAATGCACTCTTGCGTCCATGGGTGGCAGAGCTTTCCTAGCACGGTAACCGAGCAAGCTGAAGGTTAACTACTTCCATACTGGGGCAATTCTGTCATTTCTCTCCTACATGTAAAAAATCTTTATTTATTTTTTATTATTTATTTATTTTTTGCTTGAAAATTACTCGGAACCCCCCAAACATTATTTTTATATATAATAAATTAAAGTGCGGCCAAAGGGTCGCACCTCAAACACCAAAGGGACATGCATGGCCCTCGGGCCATAGGTTGGGCACCAGGGCCCTAGAAGCTGGAAATCACTGAAGTAGACACCAGCTACTCCAGTACTATAATTAAGGGACCCTTTACAAATCAATGTCTTTTTTTTTTTTGCAGAGACTGTAGCGAATAAAATGGCGTTTGTTGCAATTTAGGCCACACGGTATTTGCGCAGCAATTTTTCTTTAAAAAAAAAAAAAAAACACAATATTTACCCCAATTTTTTATTTATTTTTTATAATGTGAAAGATAGTATGCCGAGTAAATAGATACCTAACATGCCATGTTTTAAAATTGCGCACGCTCGTGGAATGGCGCCAAACTTTGGTACTTAAAAGATCTCCATGGGCGATGCTTTTAAAAATGCTTACAGGTTACCAGTTTAGAGTTACAGAGGAGGACTTGTGGTAGAATTATTGCTCTTGCTCCAACATTCGCGGCAAGACCTCACATGTGTGATTGGCGCGCTACGTACGCGGGCGCAACCTCCATATGTGTTCCCTTTTGCATGTGCTTTCAAGAAATAAAAAATAAAAATGTCAGCACTTTGTAAACATCCCTTGTAATAGGAATAAGGCATGACCGGTCCTCTTTATGGAGGCATCTGGGGTCAATTAGACCCCAGATATCTCCTCTACCCTGGAAAGCATGAGGTAAAAAAAAACAAAACCTCAAGCTTTAGGCCGCGTACACACGGGCGGACTGTTCGCCCAACTTTGTCCGTCAAACAGTTTCGGCAAACAGTCCGCTCAAAATTAGCATGGACGGACATGGCCACACACGACGAACGAACAGTTTGCTGAAACCGTGCGTGATGACGTGAACGGCACGTACGACGGGACGCAAAATACGACGTCCTATACACTGCATTACAACTTTCGGCGTGTAAATCCTTTCTGAGCATGCGTGGAACTTAGTTTGACGAACAAGCCTACACACGAGGGGACTGTTCGCTGAAACCAAGTTTCAGCGGACAGTTTTTCGGAATTTCCGAAAAACTTTGTTCAGCAGACTGTTCGCTGAAACTGTCCGCTGAACGCCCACACACGAGCGGACTGTCCGCTGAAACACTGTTCAGCGGACAAAGTTGGGCGAACAGTCCGCCCGTGTGTACGCGGCCTTACAGAAAAAAAATAAAACTGGCAGTGTTCATGTTTGCCAGAGCCGGAAGTGATGTCATGACGTTGCTTCTGGTCTCCTAGAGTTCAAGAGATGGCCGGGGACCATCCACCCTCACGGCCAGCTCACTATGGTAATCTGGCACAGCCGCTGGATCGTTGAACTGGCTTTCTGAAGCGCCCAGTAAGGTGGCGTGGGGGGGGTGGAGTTGGAGGTGTGTCCCCTCCTGCTGCCTGTAAAAGCAATCAAGCGGCTAAATAGCCGCTAGTGTGACTTTTACATTTTAGAAGAAATTGCTGACTGAAAACAAAGATCTGAAGCCTGTGGCGGCAGGCGTCATCCTGATATATCTCCATTTCATCCTAGGACATTCTATGGGCGGGAAGTGGTTAATCTGCTGATATTTTGCCTTTCCTGCAGCTTCTAACGCACTC
Organism: Lithobates pipiens; assembly: GCF_037356315.1. Classification (NCBI taxonomy): domain Eukaryota; kingdom Metazoa; phylum Chordata; class Amphibia; order Anura; family Ranidae; genus Lithobates; species Lithobates pipiens. Next base: position 9,630,303 of record NW_027507786.1, read on the forward strand.
TGAGAGAGGCTCGCAGTGTGCAGTGAAACGAGAGGAAGCAATTTCAGTCCAGGAGAGGAGCCGGTACAACTGTGCAAGACTGAAGGGGACGCCGGAGTTTACCTTGGAATATATATATATATATATATATATATCTATCCCCTTTTTCTAATTGAAAAAAAAAAAAAATGTACTCCATTATTGGAGTACACAGTCTAAACAAGTTGCTTTCCTGGCAGCATGCTCAGGCTATGCAAACATGCTGCGCTTTTTATTGCAGGCAGTTTTCTCTGGCATTGCGTTTTTATTGTGTTTGTGTGCATATTGTTAGTTTCATGTATTCTATCTTCATCTTTATATATTTTTTTTTTTTTTTTTTTCTTTCTTTGAAAAGAAAATGTCTACATTGTGCTGCAGGCTTCCGCTCTGTGTGGCTACTTTTGTGAGCGATAGCTTACAGGAGCAGTCGGGTCACAAACACATCTGTCATCCTGGAGAGGCTGTGAATGGGTCTTCTGGGCCGCGTGAATGTGTAATGGAAGTTCAAAGCTGCATTCAGCTGCAGGCCGTGAGCAGCAGATCCACACTCCCAATAAAGCAAGTGAGGAAAAAGGCGGGCGGCGCTGCTCCAGCTGTTATAGGTGCACTCCAGTCGGTTAAAGGAGAAGTCCAGATATGAAGAAAAAAAAGTATATAAAAAAAAAAATGATATACAGTACAGACCAAAGGTTTGGACACACCTTCTCATTTAAAGAGTTTTCTTTATTTTCATGACTATGAAAATTGTAGATTCACACTGAAGGCATGAAAACTATGAATTAACACATGTGGAATTATATACTGAACAAAAAAGTGTGAAACAACTGAAAATATGTCTTATATTCTAGGTTCTTCAAAGTAGTCACCTTTTGCTTTGATTACTGCTCCGCACACTCTTGGCATTCTGTTGATGAGCTTCAAGAGGTAGTCGCCTGAAATGGCTTTCCAACGGTCTTGAAGGAGTTCCCAGAGATGCTTAGCACTCGTTGGCCCTTTTGCCTTCACTCTGCGGTCCAGCTCACCCCCAACCATCTCAATTGGGTTCAGGTCCGGTGACTGTGGAGGCCAGGTCCTCTGGCGCAGCACCCCATCTCTCTCCTTCTTGGTCAAATAGCCCTTACACAGCCTGGAGGTGTGTTTGGGCTCATTGTCCTGTTGAAAAATAAATGATGGTCCAACTAAACGCAAACCGGATGGAATAGCATGCCGCTGCAAGATGCTGTGGTAGCCATGCTGGTTCAGTATGCCTTCAATTTTGAATAAATCCCCAACAGCGTCACCAGCAAAGCACCCTAACACCATCACACCTCCTCCTCCATGCTTCACGGTGGGAACCAGGCATGTAGAGTCCATCCGTTCACCTCTTCTGCGTCGCACAAAGACACGGTGGTTGGAACCAAAGATCTCAAACTTGTACTCATCAGACCAAAGCACAGATTTCCACTGGTCTAATGTCCATTCCTTGTGTTCTTTAGCCCAAACAAGTCTCTTCTGCTTGTTGCCTGTCCTCAGCAGTGGTTTCCTAGCAGTTATTTTACCATGAAGGCCTGATTCACACAGTCTCCTCTTAACAGTTGTTCTAGAGATGTGTCTGCTGCTAGAACTCTGTGTGGCATTGACCTGTTCTCTAATCTGAGCTGCTGTTAACCTTCGATTTCTGAGGCTGGTGACTCGGATGAACTTATCGTCCGCAACAGAGGTGACTCTTGGTCTTCCTTTCCTGGGGCGCTCCTCATGTCAGCCAGTTTCTTTATAGTGCTTGATGGTTTTTGCGACTGCACTTGGGGACACTTTCAAAGTTTTCCCAATTGTTCGGACTGACTGACCTTCATTTCTTAAAGTAATGATGGCCACTCGTTTTTCTTTACTTACTTACTTACTTACTAGCTGCGTTTTTCTTGCCATAATACAAATTCGAACAGTCTATTCAGTAGGACTATCAGCTGTGTACTGTATCCACCTCCTGCACAACACAACTGATGGTCCCAACCCCATTTATAAGGCTTGAAATCCCACTTATTAAACCTGACAGGGCCACACCTGTGAAGTGAAAACCATTTCAGGTGACTACCTCTTGAAGCTCATCAACAGAATGCCAAGAGTGTGCGGAGCAGTAATCAAAGCAAAAGGTGGCTACTTTGAAGAACTTAGAATATAAGACATATTTTCAGTTGTTTGACACTTTTTTGTTCAGTATATAATTGGACGTGTGTTAATTCATAGTTTTGATGCCTTCAGTGTGAATCTACAATTTTCATAGTCATGAAAATAAAGAAAACTCTTTGAATGAGAAGGTGTGTCCAAACTTTTGGTCTGTACTGTGGGTGTATATGTGTGTGTGTGTGTGTGTGTGTGTATATATGTATATATGTATATATATATATATATATATAATATAATATATAATTTTTGTTTTTTTTCTTGGTTACATTGTTTCAGCTTGCAGCAGTGGATGTTGACTTGCAAGGGAAAGAGGGCTTCGAACGCGACCCTTAATGTCTCCAAAGGTCCGCATACAATATTTCATGTAAAGCTAGAGAAAACTGACTGGCTAAAGACTTAGCAGTGGTAATGGTCAGAGATTGTCCTTCTAGAGTGGTTAGAGACAGAAGCCATGCTAGAGGAGACCATCAGACTAGGGACATGTTGCAGGACACCTCTGGACTTTAGTAAAGTTAAGGGACCCTTTATAAATCAATGCTCCCTCTACTCATCGCTGGGGCCCAAGGGCTGCACTTCAAACACAAAAAGGGGCACTCGGGCCATGGGTTGGGCACCAGGCCTCTAGAAGCTGAAAATTACTATGGTAGACAAAGCTGCTTCAGTGATCTCCACTAGCTTCTGGGTCCTGTGCCGATTGGCTGCCCTCTCAACACAGGTGGTTGGCTGCATTTGCTAAGAAAGTGCACAGTGATCTCTGAGTGGAACCCGCGCTAAGCAAAGCGTTCTCTGGATGAGATGGAGATGTGGGAGGTGACCTCACACTTTTCATCATGGCCAATCAGAGAATGGTTCTGCATTTTCCCAATGAATGCAAAGCAATCTCTGAATAGTGCCCATGCCCAGCAGGCCAACTTCTGTGTTTGGAATGCAGCAGAGCAGCTGCTTGGCACAGAAATTGGAAGATAGTGGAGTAGCGGTGCCTAACTACAGTTTTTTTCCAGCTTCTAGAGTCCTGGTACCCAACCTGTGGCCCTTTGGTGTTTTGAAGTGCACCCTTTGGGCCCCAACAGTCAGTACAGGGGGTGTTGATTTGTAAAGGGTTCCTTAACTGTAGTAAAGTCTAGTGAACTCAAGCAACCTGTCCCTAGTCCAGTGGTTGTCAACCTGTGAGCTAAAAGAGGGCCTCGAATGTGGCTCCTGACATCACCAAAGGGGCCACACATCATGTCTTAATGTATGTAATGCTTGAGAGGACTTGTCAGAGCTAATAGAGGGAAAAATGAGGGTCAGAGAGTGATGACAGGATACATTGTTGGCTGGGGAGATGCTGCAGAAGACGATACAAAGCTGGGAAGATGTTGCATGGGGCTGGTAGAGATCAATGCTATTACCCTTATTAATGTGCTCACTAAAGACTGCTGAGGTCCAAGAGCCGCACATCACGTATGCCAAAGAAAGGGGCTCTTATACCAAAGGAAGATTGGGCTCCAGGAACATAGTCTGAGGGTCTCCCCTAGCATGATTTCAGCCTCCCACCACTCTAATAGTAGAACAACCGCTGACCGTTTTTCCTCTGGTAAGTCTTCAGTCTGTGACCGTATTCTGGAGCATTATTTGTAATAAATATTATAGATGGCCCTTTGGAGACATTAGGGAGCCGCAATCAATGCCCGCTTTCCCTTGCGTGTATATATATATATATATATATATATATATATATATATATATATATATATATATATATATATATATATATATATATATATATATATATATATATATATATATATATATATATATATATATATATATATATGTTACTTTGGTCCAAGCTGAAACAATGTAACTAACAATATCCATTTGTAACCTTGCAATGCATGCAACGGGACTCTCCAGCCCACTAAAGTCCGGGGACCCCTTTTCTCACCTGTTTATTATAAAGGAGAGGGATTCCCAAAAACGCCCTCCGTGGGCGGTCGCTCACCTATATAGCACCAGATTCAGTGGGGAGGTTTCCTCACACCCAGCAATCTGTCCTGGACTCTTTTAATCAGATGGAGGCAGAGTCCGGAAGCTTAGCTGACAATTTTGGTGACTTACAGAATACTCAGAAAAACTGACATCAGTGTATTCACCGAAAGGCGGGTGAGGGGGGGCGTGCGCACTTTTCTTTTAACCACCGTATATACTCGTGGGTTGCTGTCCAGGACGGCAATGTTTACGGCCGATGTGTTTTACTGAAGGCACACGCTACAGGTGTGCTAATAAATGAGTAAGTCTGTTTATTATACCTCACCTGCTGCATGCTGCCAGCGCTTCATTTTACTAATCTAAGATAAACCGTGCCGTTATCTCACGCCAGGAACAAGGCTTGCGTGTTTTACACCGCCGCCTCGCATTGCAACGCCAAGAGTCCGGAGCCATTTAAAGTGCTAAGGGATACGGCTATGGGATGGGGATGCAAAATATCCACTCTGAGAATTAACATGGGATACTGAACAGATCTGTATTCATGACGTCTTCTAAAAATACAGACTTTGTGAGGGTGATATAGACCCGGCTTCTTTGTGTAGTCTGAGCATAGTGAGGGCTGTTTGTAAACACACAAAAAAGAAAAATTATAGAATTCGCCTTGGTGATGGGGGAAAAATAATTTTTCACACTTTTTTTTTTTTTTTTTGTTCTCCCCCCTCCTTCTTTTTTTTGTTGTTTTTTTTTTTTTTTCTCCCTCCCTTTCCTTCCCTCCCTCCTTGATGTGTTAATGTGCAAGTTGGGGGGGGGGGGGGGGGGGCCTCTGATGTGCAATAGGTGACAAGGACTTTTGATGTGCAAGGAGGATCTGATCATGAGAGGGGCTCTTGATGCGCAGTGGATAAAGCAAAAAAGCACACCTCCCTCCTCACCCACCTTTTTTCTGTGAATCCACTGAAGGAGGGTGGTCTTGATGTGCAAGGGGGTTCTGATTTTGAGGGGGGGGGGGCTTTGAGGTGGAAGGGGAATTTTTATATGCGGGGGGGGGTCTCTAATATGAAGTAATGTCTTGGAGCGTGTTTAGTCATCCTTTTAAAAAAAAAAAAAAAACGGATTATTTTCCAGCCTGTGAATTTTTGTAAAATATACAATAAGCCACTGTAGTTTGGGGGCCCCTGGTATAGAAGAGGCGACATTAAAAGGTGGTCTTTGGGCTTGTGTATTTATGAAGGGGAGTCCTTCCTTCTTCCTTCTTCCTTCTTCTTCTTCCTCCGCAACTGCCATCTTTGCTGAAAATGACTGTCCGTTACCATCGGTCTTGCAAGGTCGCCTTCCAATGGCCACAATTTCCTTTAATTCCATAATCAAAGATAAATTCCTTTTCCACCGGCTGGGGAGTAATTGATAGTTCAGCACTTGACGTTATTGATTTCTGTGTTGCGCTGGCCGCTCTGTTTTTATCGCCCTCCATTGGCCGGCAGCTGGCTGCGGCCAGGTTAAGGAAAAAAAAAAGAAGAAATCCTTCATACAAAGGGAATTTTGATTACAGTCTGTAGCATAGTGGAAGTTTCAGCGGTAAATAGAGGCAGAGAAAAGGCTGGATTTGAGCCACTGACGTCATGAGCGACTTGCTGCCACAGAGAGCAGCCATGTGAGGGCTGACAGCCAAGTGCACTTTGACCTTTTTCCTCTCCTCTATTAACTCCTTTTTCTCGTCTCGCCGCGTACAGAAAATCGTGCGCTTGGACTCTGGACAGCGAGTGAAGTTGCAGTCAGCTGTATGTAGGCGTTATCTTTACGTACGGTGCGTTTGTTGATATTCTAAACTTGTTTCAGGCACTTGGTTGGGTCTAAATCAAATTTCCCCCATTGTGTAAGGGCAGCACCGGGTCCTGAAAAAGGTTACAAAGATATAGATATAGATACAGATAGATTTTGAGGGTGTTTTTTTATTTTATTTTTTTTAACGTTTCTTTTTATCTTGTAAACTTATATTTTTTGCCTCCTTTTTAAGTGCAGACCTTCACCCTCCCCCACCTGCCTTCATCCTGGAATACTGACACCACACATCCTACATCCCAGGCTGTCCCTTCCTGGTTCATATAGCTAGCCACTAACGATGATGCACCCTAGCGCACCAATAGATGACACGAAGATGTGACAATAGATTAATGCACTCGGATCAGAATGCTGCGTGGATAAGTGTGATGCTGTTTAAGTCTCCGGCTCTTTTTACGCGTTACGTCCGGTGGGAGTGGACTTTTTCAGAATCCTCCGTCTTGGGCTGTCTCTTCCTGGATCATATAGCCAGTCCCAGATGTGCCACAGCGCATCAATAGATGACACTAGGATGTGCCAATAGATCAATGCACTCGATTCCGGATAATGGATGGAGACGTCAAAATACCCCACCCCTGTAACGTAGCGTCCCTTAGAAGGGGACTTTTTCAGAATCCTGCATCTCGGGCTGTCTTTCTGGATCATATAGCCAGTCCCAGATGTGCCACAATGCATCAGATGACACTATGATGTGCCAATAGATCAATGCACTCGATTCGGGATGATAAATGGATGGTGATGTCAAAAGACTCTGCTCCTTTATGCGTTGCGTCCCGTAGAAGGGGACTTTTTCAGAATCCTGCATCTCAGGCTGTCTCTTACTGAATCTTATAGCCAGTATCAGACAGGGCTGCTGATAAGTCAGTACAGCCAGCCCTCCTGCACTGGGCCCAGGCCTCATCAGTTCAAAAAGAGGAGGTGCGGCTGTAATGTCTTATTGCATACACCGATCCTCTTCTGCCTCCCTCTGCAGCGCTGTCAGCTTCTCCTCCTCATTCTCCCTCTGGCTGCACTGCAGGGGGATTGGTTCTATCAAATCCGCCCCTTCCATCTGCTGTTGGGGCCCTCTGTATGTCCCTTTCTCCTGACTTCCCTCCTCTCCTCTCTTGCCGGAAGCTGCTGCGGGCACACAGGGGCATGTTTTAGGATGGAGAGTGCAGGCTCTGTCGCTTTCGGCCTTTGAAAGGGGGCCCTGGCAGGTAGGCTGTATGGGGGGACCCCCGTGATTTCTAGCAGCAGCCATGGTATCAGATGTGCCACAGCGCATCAATAGATGACACCGTGACTTGTCAATAGATGAATGCACTCGATTCGCTATAATGGATGCATGGTGACGTCAAAAGACCCCTCCCCTTTACGCGCTGCGTCCCGTAGAAGGGGACTTTTTCAGAATCCTGCATCTCAGGCTGTCTCTTCCTGGATCATATAGACAGTCCCAGATGTGCCACAGCACATCAATAGATGACACTGACGTGCCAATAGATTAATGCACTGGATTCGCTATGCTGAATTGATAAGTGTGGTGACATCAAAAGACCCCCACCGCTTTACGCGTTACGTCCCGGGGACAGGGGACTTTTTCAGAATCCTGCATCTCAGGCTGTCTCTTCCTGATTCGTTAAGCCATGCCTCTGATGACAGGCCACAATGCATCATGGAGCCGGCTGCAGGAACCAGGAAGAGTCAGTGGCCCCCGGCAAATGGGCACAGTTTGGAGACCACTGGTGCAAGCCAACATTCTCTTTCCTGTAGCCTTTCCAAAATGGAATAAAAAACAAAACAAAAAAAACCCCTACCAGTATTTGCATTTCCTTTCCTCTACCTTGACAGCCTTTATGGTTACGGCAGTACAGGTGCTCTTTCCAAGTAAGAACCATTAGCTCTAATATGCATTTTGATGAACAGAATGGCAGCGAAAAATTCTTTTGAGTTCTTTGAAGTCTTCGGCGCAATTTGCCTTCTGGCACGTTGTCAGAGAAGGCAGGTTGGCATCTTGCTGTCAGCTGCTTCTACGCTTCTGAGCCGATGTGTTTTTTTTTTTTTGTCCCCCCTCCTTTTAATATCGCCGCATATTGGAAGTTGCATTAATAGGGATAATTAGCAGAAATTGCAAACACAAATATTGCGAAGCTGAGAACATTGCTATCATTTGTCGGGCAAATGTACAATCTGTCAGTGTTTTTAGCCGTTCTGAATTTGTTTAATGTACACATTCCCTTATTTGTCACAGCTGGCTTCAAATTATACATTAATTTCGAAATAATGGAGATCAACAGCCCTTACGCCGCACTCGGCTGTTGATTAAAATATCGGCGGCGGTTCTCGTCTGTGGAAAGGCTGTCATTACGGCACGGGAACACAATCCCACCTGCCAAGCTATTGTACCAATTTCAACTCTTGCTACGACGGCGAGGGATGAATTTAATGCTCCCTAATAATATCGCTGTGTGCCTTTTTTTTTTTTCCCATGCTAACGCTGCCCACATGAAAAGTAGGTTGAAAATTAGAATGACCTCCAGAAATTGCCTACTGACAAAGGTGTGACCGGCACTTAGCCATGTAATGCAAAGGCCTTGGAGGTGCACATTTCACAGAAATGGATCCCTCCTCTAAAGCCAGTCGCCTCCATTTCTTTAATGTGTTGAAGCGGAAATGAAGGTGTATAATACAAGAGAGCAGGGCCGCTGATAAGGCAGTACAACCGGCCCTCCTGTACTGGGCCCAGGCCTCATCAGTTCAAAAGGGGGGGGCACAGGCACCTGCTTAGCTGGAGGTCTGGCTGTACTGTCTTATTGCGGGCACTGACCCTCTTCTGTTTTCTCCTACAGCGCAGCAATGTCTCCTCTCCTCTTCTTTCCCTCTCCAGCTGCACTGCAGGGGGGTTTGGTTCTAGCACATACACCCCTTTCCCCCACAGTGCTGGCAGCTTCCCTCCTCTCCCACCGGTAGCTGCTGTGGGCACACGGGGATGTTTCTAGATGGAGAGTGGGGGAGGAGGAAGGGGCTGGTTAATTTAATTTACTGGTCCCTTTCTTTCCTGAATGAACACAGCAAACGGTCGGTACCAATCACCCCTGTGTTCATTCATCGCAGGTACATATTAAACTGTTTACTATGCTTCAGTTTGTGCATGAGCAGGAAGCCTCAGAGTGCTTCCTATGTGCAGCTGAGGCTACATCTATGAGAGAGAGACTGATACATCTATGTCCTCTTTCGGCGGAGGAGGGGGGGGGGTTGTCTCTGTAGGTTGCAGAGACTGAGCAGGCATGCTATTATCTCACAAGAGACATGCAATGAAAATACACCTGTGACAAATACACCTTCCTTCTCGCAATCCCCTGCTGGTTGCAAAGGGAGCTACGCATGCCCATCTCTAACATCACTGGCACCGTTTCGTCGTGTCAGGATGATTTACTCCTACAAATTCTTGTCTAAGCGAGGATGGTGTGCCAGGGTCAGGTCCTAGGGGGGTTTCTGGGGTGCCTAGACCTCAGTGGCGTTCCCCCAGGAAGTGGTACTGGTTTCAGAAAGTAGAGGGGCACGGAGGGGGGGGGCAGCGCACAGCCTTGGCAGTGCCAAGTTGGCATGGCTACATAGTGCCTGCCCACTATCCGCCTGCACCGCATTATTTATTTCCATGGTGCAGGAGGGCAGACCTGGATTCACCATTCTTTGATATTTGTAAAGTGGGGACTATATTGGGATGGGGGAGGGCACTCTATTGAGATGGGGGGGATGTTTTGTTATGATGGACGGGCTGTGTTTTGATGGGGCAATTTCCTTTTGGGATGGGGGTGGCCATCAATGGGAAGGAGGTAATTCTGAAGGGCTGGGGGGTGGTTTAAAGTTGAAGGAGGTGATATAATGGGGGGGGGGGGGGGGGGAAGGGGGCTAAGTCTATAGTGATGGGGGAATTTGATGTTAAGGGGGAATTCCCCCCCATGTTGTGCCAAGGAGTGGGAGACCTCCATCATGCTATGAGGAAGCCTTTGGCCGAAACATGTTGGCATCTTTTCGATTTTGCTATTGCTGTATTGCATCAATAAAAAAATAAACATTTCTAAGGAAGCGATGGAATTGCCAGCTCATTGTTGTGGGAGACATCATCCAGTACAGATGTCGGTTTCCTTCAGAGCAGTAAATACAGTTCAGGACTGAAGTGTCTCCAGATTTTTTTATTTTATTTTTTTTCATACTTTTTAAAGCGTGGGTGTTCAACCTGCGACCCTCCAGCTGTTGTGGAACTACAGGACCCATGAGGCATTGCAAGGCATGTCTCCCAAAGGCAGAGGCATGATGGGACTTGTAGTTCCGCAACAACTAGGGGGCAATGACAAAAGAGTTGAAACGTTGGCCTAATACATGTGCTTTTCTTTGCAGCGATGTAGGGAACGAAGAGAGGAAAGGATACAATTGTGTAAAATTATTCACCCCCCCCGGCTTTTTTTATTTATACTTTTTTTTTTTTTATACTGCACCCCCAGATCAGACAGGCTAGATCCAGCCCTGTGGAGTACACTTATGCCTCATTTCCACTGAGCAGATCGGTTCGGTACGCTATTAGTTTCCATTATGAAAGCGGCCCATACAACCGAACCATACAGCACCATTCAGGTGTGGGGCCATAGAAAATGGTACGGTTAGGGCGGAGCTACGATATATTCCACTGATTGGCGGACAGAAAAACTTCTGCCAATCAGTGTGACGCCACGCTAGGCCTTTTTTTTTTTTTTTTTTTCGAAACCCCGTATTGCGCCTGGTGGTCCGACTTGCAGTGTAAACGCTCACCTGAATAGGCCGGACCATTCTAACCCTTCCAAACTGTACCGAACCGATCCACTCAGTGGAAACGATGGCATTCGACGCGCCCCTTGCCTGCGGCCTCTTGGGACATGTTCCATGTCCCAGGAGGCTGCAGGGCCATGTGCAATGCGGAGCTGGATGCCCGTCTTCCCGATCAGCTATTGATCAGCAAGGACACCTACCATATTAAAAGTTCAATAGGAGCCAGGGAAGCTCTAGCTGCTGGTGTCCACCCTGCAGAGGTCAACTTCAAGTAAAATCTTATTTGATGTGCATTCAATGTAGAGTGTGGTCTCTTTTTAGATCCAAACCTGACCCAGGTGTACTCTCATTCACCATACTCTCCTGCCACTGTTACTATCTCTGCAAAATACCCAGTGTAAGCTCTGTCAGAGCTTACACAGGGATGATGATGATGACGATGCCCCTTCACCATGAGACCATGTTCACACCTGACAATCTATACTGGATCTTCCACAAGGCAACCTGAGCAGGAGCCAAAGTGGCCCAGCTACAGCCTTCATTCTCTTGCAGTACAAAAAAATTGGGACGAAAAGAGGGGATCATTACGGTGCCAGAGAACATGCATACACAATGGTTTATAAAATGTTTTATAAGTTTATTACATCGCAATTTAATTAGAAAAAACTAAAGATAATAAAAGCCAAACAATTCTAGGGAGCGATATACAAATAATAAAGGCCCCCAGTGTGGTAATCGGCCTTTAATAAGATATACAAGTTGGATCTTCCCTACATGTTGTTTCGCCAAACCATTGGCTTCTGGTTCATCTTATTCCCCTGAGGAAGCCAATGGTTTGGTGAAACATGTAGGGAAGATCCGACTTGTATATCTTATTTAAAGGGCGATTACCACACTGGGGGCCTTTATTATTTGTATATCACTCCCTAGAATTGTTTTGGCTTTTATTATCTTTTGTTTTTTGTAATTGTGATGTAATAAAATTTAAGTGTATAACATTTTCTAAACCATTGTGTATGCATGTTCTCTGGCACCGTAATCCCTCTTTTCTTCACAATGTTTTGATTTGCTCTTATTGGGATGAGGTGCCTTGTCTAAAACGGACTCTATCGCCACGTTCTTTCCAATTCTCTTGCAGTAAATTGATGAACGCTTTGCACCCGCCTGTTTCTTCACAAGGGATGATGGGCTTGTAGTCAGCTGGTGTCAGATGGGGCCGCGCCATAGAATGTACACACTGCAATTCTTATCAATAACAAAGGGATGAGGGAAGGCGGACTAAAGCTGCTAGTTTTGTCTAGGGCAGTGATGGCGAACCTTGGCACCCCAGATGTTTTGGAACTGCATATTCTCCCATGATGCTCATGCGCTCTGCAGTGTAGTTGAGCATCTGGGGTGCCAAGGTTCACCATCGCTGGCCTAGGGCCTAAATCTGTCTTTGCTAGCAATTGTCGGCTCGGGCTAGAGCACTGCATCATGGGAGGAGGTCACGTGCTCCCCATACGTGGGTATTTTTGTAGTGGCTGTGATGGCGGATGGCGGGGGGGGGGGGGTGGGGTGGGGTCAGGGTTGCTATGAACGTAAGTGGGGTCATAGGGTGGGCAAACATGAGACTGTGACTTGTCCCTAATAACAAAGTGAGTCTGTTAGATTTGGGGGGTGGTTATACTTTTTCCCAAACGCTCTGTGTGTTGTCAGTAAGAGTTCTTTGCCTACAGAAGCATTGTATTTTTTTTTTCTCTTGCTCAGAAACAGCAAGCCCTAGGTTACCCATGAATCACTGTGAGTCAGTTCCTGAAACCGCTGCAAGTCTTGAAGTTCTTGGCTGAGCCCTCAAGCAGGAAATCCAGGATTCAATGACTTCCTCTCAAAGAACTGCTTATGGAAGTGCTAGCGGTTAGTGTATAGGCTGCTGTTCAAAGCCGTCCAGGACAAAATGCTTCATAAAACAAAGGAGATGAAACCTGCTCATAACACCGTACGTTGTTTTGTCACTTGTGGTTTTTCTGTGTCTGAATGCTTTGGCCTATATCGGGTATTGGCTGTGGTTGTGTCTTTAAAGTGATGTATGTAGACAGTGACTGTAGTGTAAATTGTAAGCAAGTCAAATAAGACCCATAATATGTGCTCATCCAGTATATGGGGCTCAGGTGTCTCCAGGGAAGAATACTGTTAATTCTACAAACATACAACAAAGACATTTTAGACAATTGTGATCTTCCAACCTTGTGCCAACAGTTTGGAGAAGACCCTTTTTATGTTCCATCATGACTGACCATGTGCACAAATCAAGCTCCATAAAGTTATGGCTTGATCAGTTTGTTGTGGAGGAACTCGAGTGTCCTGCATGGAGCCCTGACATACACCCTACTGAACATCTTTGGGATGAAATGGAAAAACCCAAGTCTTCTCATCCAACAACTCCAATAGACATGGTTTAATGAGCTTGGTGTGGAGGAACTCTAGTGTCCTGCATGGAGCCCTGATGTCCACCCTACTGAACATCTTTGGGTCTGAAATGGAAAAAGCCAAGTCTTCTCATCCAACAACTCCCATATAGACATGGTTTGATGAGCTTGGTGTGGAGGAAGTCTAGTGTCCTGCATGGAGCCCCGACGTCCACCCTACTGAACACCTTTGGGATGAATTGGAAAAAGCCTTCTCATCCAACAACTCTGTAAAGACATGGTTTGACCAGTTTGGTGTGGAGGAATCCGAGTGTCTTGTATATGGCCCTGAAACCTACTGAACTTTGAAATGAATTGGAATGCTATTGCCAGATCTTCTCCTCCAACATCAGTACCTGAACTCAAAAATACTCTAAGCTGGATGGGCACACATTCTCACAGAAACGCTCCAAAGTCTTGTGGCAAGCCTCCCCAAAAGAGCGGAGACTGTAGGAGCCTCAAAGGAGGCCAACTATATTAATGCCCGTGGGTATGTAAACTCCAACAAGGTCACATAGTTGTAACTTCAAGGGTCTACAAACTGTTGGCCATATAATATTTTTATTTTGAACATGTGACCAGCAGCAGAGGACTAGAAGATCTTATGTTTCCCTGCAAACAGGTTGGGAGAGGTTTTTGTGACCGCTGTATATCCATTAGGAAAAAGGTACTTAGAAGGGTTGTAAACCTTTTTGTGTTTTTTCACCTTAATGCATCCTATTATGCATTAAGGTAAAAAAACATCTGGCAGTGACCCCCCCCCCCCCCCCGTGCCGTTTTACTTACCTGAGCCCTCGAACTTGACCCCAGAAGGACGCGCTGTCTCTCTGCACGGGGTTCACGACTCTTGATTGGATAGGTTGATAGCAGCGCAGCCATTGGCTCCCGCTGCTGTCAATCAAATCCATTGACGCGGGGGACAGGGCCGAGTCATAAATTCGGCGGCTATGGACGCGGAATGCTGGACTCGGGGGCACGCCCGCAAGGTAACCCCCTCAGGAGAGCGCTTCTCAAAGAGGGTTATCTGTTGTGGGGAGGAGCCGCTGGGGGACCCCAGGAGAGCAGATTCGTGGCCACTTTGTGCAAAACGAGCTGCACAGTGGAGGGAAGTATGATGTTTGTTATTTAAAAAAATAAAAAGAATCCTTACAATCACTTTAAATGTGTGTGTTGTTGTTTGTTTGTTTTTTTTTTTGTTTTTTTTATATTAAAATAGTTACAGCACCAACATCCAATCATAGCGGCCCTTTACCATGTGATCAGCTGTGTCCAATCGCAGTTGATCATGATGTAAACACAAGCTGGTTATCGGCTTTTCCTTTCCTCCTGCTGACAGTGCGAGGAGGGGAGAAGAATGCCGATAACCAGCTTGTATTAAAGGGACATCTACACTGATGATCAGGACGCTGATTATCAGTGCCCACCAGTGCTGGCATTCAGTAGGCATCAGTGCCTCCTCATCATTGTCATTATCGGTGCACATAAGCGCAGGCCTCCTCGCCAGCGCACATAAGCGCAGGCCTCCTCGCCAGCGCACATAAGCGCAGGCCTCCTCGCCAGCGCACATCAGGGCAGCCTCAAATCCCTGAAGGAGAAAAATGTACCTGTTTTTTTTTTTGCTAAAATTTATAACCAACTATGAAAAATGTTTTCGTGTTGGTTTTTATTTTTATTTTTTCCCAGAATTTTCTGTCTTTTTTTTTTTTTTTTTTTTCGGTTGTTTAGCAAAAAAAAATAAAAAACCCCAGTGGTGATTAAATACCGGCAAAAGAAAACTTGTGTTTTTTGCCATTTTGTGTGGGGGGGGAAAAAAATGTATAAAAATGTCATTTGGGTACAGTGTTGCATGACCACGCAATTGTCGTTCAAAGTGTGAGAGCGCTGAAAATTGGCCTGGGCAGGGAGGGGGTGAAAGCGCCCGGTAGGCAAAGCGGTTAATCAAATCTGTAATCTGCATCCACGCTTGGCAGGAACATCAATTTACAAACCACTGGGCGCCCCCCCCCCCCCACATACATTTCTCAATGACACGTTAGGTCTGCAAGGTGTTTTATCCCCGCATGCCTGAGCAGATGTGATATCAGCCCCCGCCGGTCTTGTATTACACCATATTACACCATATTACACCATGTGCCCCCTACCAGGTCTAGAGGGACCGTTCCTGACACAGGCGCACCGTCGTCATCCCCAGCACCTAGAATTATCGGCTGCATCCATCCCCCCCCCCCCCCAGGAAGAAAGTCTTCTCCTAAAACCAGGCGGCCTTGGGCAGCGATGATCCGCACCGCAGATGATGCACCGACTCGCCAAGGACAGTTTGGTCACGCAGCCGGCATTATTAAATCTCAGAGTTCCCCTTCCGCCGTCTTCCTCAACAATAAGGCTTGTGCTGGGACTGAATCACCGGCTGATGAGAGAGCTACATAGGTATTGCTACCTTTTTTTTTTTTTTTTTCTCCTTGCGCCCTTCCTAGACAGAAGAAAGCGTAATTGCAGTGCGCGGCGTTTCTTAGCCGCTAATTTCATGTTACAGAATTAGTAGGAGGGCGTCAAACATAAAGAAATAGAATGCCTTTGTTGGATGCTTTGCACCCATCAAGCACAATTAAGAATTTGTAAGCTAGACAGTGTTAATATGGGGATAAAGCAATCTTTTGTCTCGTCAGCAAATAATGAGGGGTCTTCAATCTGGAGACAATTTAGCTACACTTGGAAGCTGTCATGTTTGCAAATCATTTGTTTGCAGCGTGATTAGGAGTATAAATTAGCAGAGAGAAGAGAAAGACGTCGATTGCCTTTCATCCCGTATTTTTTTTATTTTTATTTTTATTTTAATTCAAACCACTGATCGTTTTTAATTGCATGCAGACAATTTTTGGCCTCTGGTTGATAAACAACTGCATTTTAAAGTGTAAAAAAAATAAAAAGTAGCAAAGAATGGATTTTGTTTTTAAATGAAAGCTTAACCCCAGACGCAAACTTCAAATGTGTTTCTTCAGTTGCTACAAAGGGTATTTAAGCACTTTGCGCACCAAAATACCCCTACAAACCCAGACATCACATTGTAAAATGACGTCACTGTGCTGTGCAAAAAGCAGAGCTGGGGGGGGGGGGGGGGGCTCCACCCACAGGCTCCACCCACAGGCTCCACCCACTACAGGAAATGACAGGAGGGGGCGGAGACAATACCGGTCACCCTGCACAAGGAGAGATTGAGCAGAGCTGTAGGAGGGGGTCCAGCAGGCTCCACCCACTACACCCTGTCTGCAGAAAACTACAGAAAGGGGCAGAGGCAAGACCAGTCACCCTGCACAAGGAGAGTTGGCAGAACTGTGGGAGGGATCCAGCAGTCTCCACCCACCGCAGGGCACCTGCAAAAAAAAGTACAGGAGGGGGCGGAGATGCGACCAGTCACCCTGCACAAGGAGGGAGAGCAGAGCTCTGGGAGGGACCCAGCAGGCTCCACCAACTACAGGAGGGGGTGGAGACGAGTCACCCTGCATAAGGAGGGAGCAGAGATGACGGAGGGGCCTAGTAGGCTCCACCCACTACAAGCTGCCTGCAGAAAACTACAGGAGGGGCGGAGATGAGACCGGTCACCCTGCACAAGGAGGGAGAGCAGAGCTGTGGGAGGGACCCAGCAGGCTCCACTCACTACAGGCTGCCTGCAGATAAACCACAGACGGGGCAGAAACGAGACCGGTTACTCTGCACAAGGAGGGAGAGCAGAGCTGTGGGAAGGACCCAACAGGCCCCACCCACTACAGGAGGGGGGTGGAGACGAGAAGTCACCCTGAGGGAGCAGAGCTGATGGAGGGGCCTAGCAAGCTCCACCCGCTACAGGCTGCTTGCAGAAAAACTACAGCAGTGGGCGGAGACGAGACCAGTCACCCTGCACAAGGAGGGAGAGCAGCAGTGCGTGGTCTTTAACAGGAGGCGAGGAGGCAATATACCACCTACTCACTGCCACTTTTAACCCCCTAAATGCTGTGCCATCACACTGCTAGGGGCGGTTGTAGCGAGGCCCACTTGACTTGAAAGGATCACGTTCGGCGGGTGGTAGTGCCCGCCGACTGCTTCCAGAGGGTACAATTCCAAAGCATCATGATCAAATGATGTGTACAGTATGCCCTGGCCGCTACCTTTGCAGTGGGGGGAGCAGTTGAGAGGTGGTAAGAATGCTGTTCCATGGCATTGATGCTGCGTGTACACATATATGCGGCCTCAGGGAAGTGGGTGTTTATCTGTGGGGTCGCATGTATGCTTACCTTACCTTTGCCCCAGGTCTCGTACAAACAACCAGGACCCGGTACTCCCGGTTCCTGGTCACCTGATAACTTCGATGGCCAATCAGAGACTTGTTCACCGTGCAGCACATCCTTGTGTTTTTTTTTTTCTATTGTTCTCTTCTAATGCCACGTACACACGATCGGAATTCTCGTCGGAAAAAGCTCTGATGGTTTTCCCGGCGGAATTTGGCTCAAGCTGTCTTGCCTACACACGGTCACACCAAATTCCGATCGTTTATAACGCGGTGACGTATAACACGTACACCGGGACTAGAAAAAGGAAGTTCAGTAGCCAATAGCTTTTGTCTCGTAGTCGAATCTGAGCATGCGTGATTTTTGGCGTGTCGGAATTGCATACACACAATTGAAATTTCCGATTGAAAGTTTTTCCGTCTGGAAAAATTAAAAAACATGCTATCACTTTTTGGCTGGCGGAAATTCGGACAGCTAAATTTCGATGTCGCATTTTCCGATGCAAAGCTCTCATCGGTCTTTTTCTGGCTGGAATTCCGCTCGTGTGTATGTAGCATTAGACCCGGTTCACACAGGGGGGCGACTTAGCCGCCTGAAAAGTCGCGCTCCATTCTGTACTATGGAACCAATCTAATAGGAGCGACTCAAGTCGCTCCGATTTAGAAAAAGGTTCCTGTACTACTTTTGGGGTGACTTCGAAGTGGCTTGCATTGACTTCTATACAGAAGTTGTTGTCGTTCTGTAAGTTGCGCTGTAGGGGGGCGGCTTCAGAGTCGGCCGACCTTTGAAGCCGCCCCTTTGTGAATCCAGCTCTAAATATAAAGAAAAAAAAAAAAAAAGATACATTGTATCTTTCTACCCTTGCAGGGGCAAAAGATGTACACAAATAAGTGTTCAAGTTATTTATTTCTTTAAAAAAAAAAAAAAAAGTAGATCGATGTTTGATCTAGGTCAGGGTTAGTGATGTGGTCAAGGTTGAGGGTCAGAGGTCAAGTTAGGGGGGTCAAAGGTCAGGGTCAGTAAATGTTAAACAAAGTAGCAAGTATAAAGCTGATCATACTGCATTAACTGTATAACAGGAATATTTTTTCTATAGATACAAATGTTCTGCTTTATTTTTTATTTCTTTTGGATGAGGGAAAACATTTGTGGTTTTGTCTAAAAAAGATTGAGTGAAAAGTCTCTGACGTTCGTAATTTTTCGCTTTCAGGCGCTGAGCGCTTATTCATTTTGTAACATTCGGAAATGCTTACAAATCGCATGGCGTGGTTTGTAAGGCGCTGTGTTCTCTGGTTTGTGATTATGGTTTGTAGTTGTGTGGTCACCGGTGTCTCCTCTGACCTCACACACACACACACACGCTGTGATTTTTGTAGATTTGTGTTCATGTTGCATCTGGAATGTCTCTCTAGGTGGTGGTGGGAAAATTCTGCAATTTATTGTATCTAAAATATGTATGTACTAATCATCCAACCAGTATCGGGAGCTTGTAAGAACCAAATAGATAAAACAGAACTGCTATATTTGGGGGTTAAAGGGTAACTCCACTTTTATGGGGGGGGGGGGGGAGATTGGAATGGCAAATAAAAATATAGCGCGTACAATTGCTACACAAGTCATATTGTAATTGAATGTTGTTAAAAATTACCTTTCCTTTTCAATCTGTAATTTTCTGTAAAATGCAATATGGCCGCTTGGAGGTGTTCTACACACAGATGGTATACAGAGAATACTAAAGATTACAAATAGTTCATGCTGATTGAGAGAGTGGAGCTCCGCTTTAATGCCCTGTTTGATTTCCCACACCTTCAGATCGAGTCCGCGGGACCTGCGACCGGACTCACGGGGGTCCCGACTGGCGCGATGGCAGGGCGGCATTAAAGATTGGATGTACCTGTATGCCAATATTCCTGCCCGTGCCATTCTGCCGACGTACATCGGTGTGCGCCGGTCGGGAACCGGTTAAAGTGTTGTTTTTTCTGTCGTTTTTTTTCATCTTTCCATCTATTAAATCTTCTGCCCTTGTTGTTTTAACTTTGGATAGTAAAACTTTTTTTTTTTTTTTTCTGCCAATAGATCCCTTATACAGCCCACTTCCTGTTTCTTGACTGGTCATTAGCCTAGGCTTATGACATCACACAGCTCTCTCTAACTCTGTGAGAAAGGGAGGGTGGATGAGTCATAAGAGGGCCAATGAGAGCTGCAGGTGTGCATCCTGTGTAAATCCAGAAAGTGAACAGGCCGCAGATTCAGTTGCCAACAGTTAAAATAGCTGCAGCCAGACCCAGTGGAGGGAGATTTCTGCAGCATATTTGGCAAGTACAGAACCACAGTATATATAAAATAATATGCAAAGTGGTTGGAGGGAAGCTTCAGAATTGGAAAGATGTTTTTATTACCAATTATGTGAGAAGACTGCAGATCCTCTTTAAGTTCTTTTTTTTTTTTTATAATGATTTTGAACTGATTTACACCTGGAACGCTTTTGAGTATCTTTTTTAGCTTGCTATAAACATGATCCTTTGCCTCCCGCTCCAGTGCTCTATGTTGGTGTTTGGTCACATATGGCGACCCATCACATTTTGGCGCTCCAACACTGTGGTGATCTGCGCTTGTGCAGAATTTTGTGGCCACACCCCTGAGTCCAGGTTCAAACCCCACCATCCAAGTGGACATAGAGTTGGATTATAATTATACCAAGCCAGGCCATGCCCGAACGCGCGGCGAGCGGCCCTGTGGCAAAGTGGTCTTACAACAGTGTTGGAACATACATATAGCGGCATTGTGCATGCACACTCCAGCGGGTAGCAAAATGTGATGGGTCGCCAAATGTGACGAAACCTTGGCATTAATAGCAATCACCCTTCTGTTCCCAAGGGTTCACCTACAGACTTGTAGTGTGGAGGGAGAGCAGGGATATGTCTGATCATTAGACTATGGCGCACACTGGGCAGAGTGGTCACATTGTGAGAGGAGAGCTGAATCCGCACTCCAGCAGAAGTCATCCGCTGCTCCTTGTGACATTGCAGCGACTCCTATCAAAGGGGTGGCACAAGCAGCTTTAATCACCAGTGCATCCCCCAACACAACGCACAGGCCCCCCATGCACTTGGTGCCCAGGTGTGCACATGCACTCAGCAGTCTGTAGTGGGAACATTAATTGGGGTAGTATCATTGATCTCTACCGGCCTCATGTATCCTCTTCCCAGCTTCGTATTATCTTCTGTAGCATCTGCCCACCAACAATGTATCCTGTCCTCACTCTCTGACCCTCATTTCCTCTATTAGGTCTGCAGTCTCTGACTCTTCTCAATCATTGTATATATTGAACATTATGCGCGGCCCTTGCCAGGGGCCACTTTTGAGACCCCCCCCACCCCCCTTTATTTCATTAGTTGACAATTGCTGATCTAGCCCTTACCGCCCCAACCTGACCCGCCCCTTCTCATTGGATTTTACTTTCTCTAATCATGAAGGCTCAGTATCACATGTGGGCGTTACCTAGAGGCACCTGCATGCAAATTCAGCCTGCCTAGGAACGCCCACTCCTCCCAGACCGATGCCCATCAAGGCATAACGCCACCCAAGAGCCAGCCCCCACTGCTTGCACTAGGACTGAGGCCTCTGGAGAGGGGGTACTGAGGCCTGGTGCTGTGATATTTTATTTTTTCCGGAAGCCATATACAGCACCCTGCTCGCCCCTCTCACCCGCTTTGAGCTGCCTGCGTTTCATAGAGAAGAACAGAGACCTAGTTGTTTTATTAAAAAAAATAAAAAAAATAGAAGTAACGTGGATGAGGAGAAGGCAAAATTATAAGCAGATTCAATTTCATCTTTGAAATAATGATCCAAAATATGTACCCAAAGCAAATAAACTCTATTTTCCTCTATTAAAGCCTAGCGTGGTTCGTTGTTTATAGCCGGGGCTTTTTTTTTTTTAAGCAGAACAGCGCGTCCTATGAAAGTCTGGTGCTGCTCGCTGCCAAATCTCAACTTTTCTTTCTTGGTGACTTACATAATGTTCTCGTGTGGGAACACACATCAATAGATGTCACATCCCATTGTTTGGCGAGCCGTCCCTGCCCCCTCTGTGAGGTCAGCTGGGTTGGCCATCTTTTCTGTTTGTTCTTCGCACTCCTGTTTTATCGATCGCTAAAAGGAGTGACAATTCCTTCATCTGCAAAAAAAAAAAACTAAAAAAAAAAAAGATATATTCAGATTGATGGGGCAAAGAAGGAAAGCCAGCAGTGAGCCTTTTTTCAAGGGATCTCGTTTCTGCCGAAGTTTATATTAAAAGTTCAGGAGAAGCCAAAGGGGGGGGGGGGGGGACGGGGACTAGGATACAAGGCAAGGAGTCTGTGGATTTTGGCCAGGCCCCAGGATGACCTCATTGGTTTGTGTTATCGGAAGAAGCGCTTTCTCCTGGCGGCCCTATCCGAAGCCAGCCGCCGGCCGCTGTCATGGAGAGGAAGGATTTTGCGAGGCATGTTTCGTAATTTTTTTTTGGCTCGCAGAATTGAAATTTGAGAGCGAAAGGGGTCTTGAGGGGGTCCCTGTTGTCTGGCGTATGTCTGGAGAATAAAAGAAACATTCAATGCATCTCTGCAATACATGAACATTTCTCCATATTTTATCATTCATTCGTCTGCAAGTATAGGAAAAACTACCGGATGATCTGCCAGAAATCCCGTGAGCGCCTCGCTTCCTGTTTGTGTTGACAACACCGTGCGTGTGCTGCACTGAAATCCCAAACGGTGTTGTCAGGCCCCCCCCCCCCCCTGCTGGACTACAGAACACCTCCCCTTCTCCTCATATCCATAACATCCCTGTTTGTGAAAGAGCCCCCCCCCGATTCCCTCTATTAGCCATATCTGCAAATGAGACCCCCTTATCCCTTTATGCTCATTACTTCTGCAAAGGAGCCACTCCAACTTCTTTATACTCCGTGACTGCAAATGAAACCCTTCTTGCCCCTTTATACTCGCTGTGTCTGTGAAGGAACTCCCCTTATACTCCATGTCTGGAAAGGAGACCCCTTAATTGTTTTATACTTACCATATCTGTGAAGGTGTCCCTCCAACTCCCTATACTCACCATGTCTGCAAATGAGACCCTCTTACCCCTTTTTATATACTTGTGTCTGCAAAGAAGCTCCCCTTCAACCCCCTTATACTCAATGTCTACAAAGAAGGTCCCTTAACTCCCTTAAATTAACCATGACTTCCAGGGAGACCCTTTTAACCCCCATTCTACTTACTATATCTGTGAGGAGCTCCCCCCCCATACTCCAGTATATCTGCAAAAGAGCCACCCTGACCATGTCTACGAAGGACCACCCCCCTGGTTGCAGTGGGGCCCCATTCACCTTATACTCACTATGTCTACAAAGGAAACCCCCTTATACTTGCCTGCCAAGAAGACCCTCTGATTCAATTGTACTCGCCATGCCTGGAAAGAAGTGTCCCCCCCTCCCCTTTTTATATTCACAATGCTTGCAAAAAGCCCCCCCAACCTTCTTAAACTTGATGCGTCTATGAAAGTCTCCTCCAGCCCCACATATACTCGCCATGTCTGCAGTCCCTCAATGGTTCTTCCTCCGTTGCAACCCAATTTGCAATCGGTGGTGATCGGCAACCCAGAAGAGAGTTTTTGTCACTACCTTATATGTAATTAGCTGTAGCAATGGACTGCTCCCCCATACCCAGAAGTATTACGACAGGAGAGCGCGGGCAACGTGTCTATAAGTAGGCATTTGCCGAGCACTGAGAATGTTTAACACCAGTGCATGTTAACGCATCCCATTGGACCAAGTCTGAATGGCCCCCAACACCATCAAAATGCTTCCCAACCCTCTTCTTTTTGTAGAATATTTGGTTTCTGAAGTGCTACAGGTGCACTTTTAACACCGGTCTAATCAAGCCCCTTCTTTAGCCAGCTGTGAAAGGAGTCCTTTCTCTGCTCACAGCTCATGTATAATGCATCTGTTGGTGCACTTTGAAGTTTTGCGTTGCCCTCTATTCAGGTCCAACTTCAAAGCCTCACGCCTTTTTACGTTTTTATATATTCACGACACAAGATAGCAAACGTTTCTAAAAGGTAAAGTGGGTGCCTTGGAATAAATAGAGGGGGATTAATAATTCACTGCATCTTTAGGAAAGGTTAAGCTGAAATTGTGCTTTGTACAATGGAAAGGGGGGGGGGGGGGGGGGTGGCAGCAAATGTGATTGAACGTTTGAGTTCAGAGATTGGAGGAGGTGTGCGCCATTGCTGATGTAAGGGGGGTACTTGAGCCCCGGCGCGGATGTTCCTGGGAGCTGGCGTGGCACCACATTGGCACATTTTGGAAGGAGAGCTTCTGTTCAGCTGTTTTGTGTAGGATCGGTGATTGTGAAAGGGATGAGTCACGAGGAGATCAGAGGTGTCGGGGATTGGTCTCATTTGTATTTGAACTCTGAATTATTTGTCTGGAGAGAAGATAAACAGGATTGGGAACTTGAAAATTGAGTAATAATAGATGACGGTTTTGTGTGTGTGTGTGTGTGTGTGTGTGTGTGTGTGTGTGTGTGTGAGATGAAGTGGAGATTGTGACAGATATCTAGTACTGTTAGGCTTTGCAGGGTTGATGGTATTGCTTCCAACCTAAAGGGTGGGGAAATGTCTCCTTACACAGATGTCACCGAAGCAGGTGTCCCTATTGGAAGGTTTCTCATGCATTCCCCGTTCTGTGACAGTGGTCCTCAGGATAGATAGAGAGGATGAACTTCCTTAGTGGGGCCACAGACCGCAATGAGTACATGAAACATGTATGGTAGGGGTAATGCTGGATTTGCTTCTTAGATCTGTGGATCTCCTTCGTCGAGAGCAATATAGGTTTCGGCCTGTGTTTTTAAGCCAGTTATTCTTTACCAGGGTTCTATGAAATCCTAGTGTTTCTCCCAGAGGTTGCAAGGGTTTCCTTTTTTTGAACTGTGGCTGATTGACCTCCCCTTTTGATGGTACCTGCATAGTTCTGAGGCCAATGCCTCTTGGGAAAGTCAACAGCATGACATCAATGGTCTTGGCTCTCTAGAGCAGTTTTCTCCAAACTGTGGCCCTTTGCCTTTATCTGCCCCTTGGAGCACTATTTCACCAATTGACACCAATGATGGGGCCATTCCCCCTCTTGACACCATCATTGGTTTCCTATTTTTCCCATTGATAACAACAATGGGGCGCTATTCCTCCCATTAAAACCAATGTTGGGGCACTGATGCCAGGACATTTTTTTGTACTCCCACTGGCCACAGCCTGACCCCATTAAGCCGGAAGGACAGTAAATTGGCCCTTTGATTAGAAAGTTTGGAGATCTCCGCTCTAGAAGGTAGCGATCTAACCATCACCATAATGGGAAAATGGGTGGGGGGTGGTATTCTTCCATATGGCCACCAATGTAAGGGGCATTTTTTCCACTAACTCACTAAAGCAGTTGTTTTTAGCAGAGGTTCCCCAAGACCTGCAAACTATTTGAATAGGTCTTCTGGAGTGAAAATTTGGAAAACTGCTGATCTAAGCTTGTAAAGCCTCTGTTCCCAATCTTTAATTGGAAGTGGGGTAATGGGGAATTAAAACAAAAAGATGGGGGGTCAGCAGGTGGGAGGAATAGTGCCTTGTCAGTGGGAGGAATGGTCCCTCATCGTTGGTGTCAGTGGAAAGCATTATGCCCCATAGGGTGAAAAATAATCCCCCAAGGGCCGCAGAAAGGCAAGCAAAGGGGACCACGCTTTGAAAACTATGTTGTAGGCCAGTGTTCTCAAGTCCTCAAGATCATTCAACACACTTGAAGGACTTCTGGACTGAAAATTTGGAAAGCGGCTGATTTAAGCTCGTAAAGCCTCTGTTCCCAATCTTTAATCAGAAGTTGGGTAATAGGGGTAGGATTTGCCCCAGCATCAGTGGGAATAAACCATTCCTCAGGCTTGATGGCAAGTGGCCAGCAGGAAGCGAAAGTATCCCATCATTGGTATTTAATTGGAAAAATAGTACCCCATCGTTGGTGCTGGTGGAAAGAATGGTCCCTCATCATTGGTATCAATGGGAGGAATAGTGCCCCATCATTGGTGCCAGTGGGAGGAATAGTGTTCCATTATTGGTGTTGGTGGAAGGAATGGTCCCTAGTCATTGGTATCGGTGGGAGGAATGGTGCCCCGTCGTTGGTGTCGGTGGGAGGAATGGTGCCCCGCCGTTGGTGTCGGTGGGAGGAATGGTGCCCCGCCGTTGGTGTCGGTGGGAGGAATGGTGCCCCGCCGTTGGTGTCGGTGGGAGGAATGGTGCCCCGCCGTTGGTGTCGGTGGGAGGAATGGTGCCCCGCCGTTGGTGTCGGTGGGAGGAATGGTGCCCCGCCGTTGGTGTCGGTGGAAAGCATTATGCCCCATAGGGTGAAAAATAATCCCCCCAAGGGCTGCAGAAAGGCAAGCAAAGGGGACCGCACTTTGGAGACCACGGGCCTACAACATCGTTTTCAAAGTCCTCAAGATCATTCAACACGTTTGAAGGAATTTCTGCATAGCCAAACTTCCTGTTATGATCCTGTACTTCTAACAGGGGTGAAGAAATTAATATTAAAATTTGGGAGCCAGTCTGTTCCATCCAGGATTTAGCAAAAGTTTTTTATTTTTAGGAGCTAGATCAAAGGACAAAGAGAGAGGACCTCAAAAGTTGTAATTTTAAAGGAACTGGGATTTGTCCAGCCCTGATTTATAATTTCCGAGTATGGTAGAATGTATGAAAAGTTATCGGGGACAGGGGTTGAAGCAGGTAGGTTGGTGCCAAAAAAGTAGTTTAAAACTACTAACTGCTAGTAATAAAATTGGAGCCCCTCACCCATGAGGGAAGATGCAGACGGGCCCTTAAAGTCGCAAAAATTCAACGTTTTATCGTGTTTAGGTAATATGTTAACTGGAGTCAAGTTTTCAATACCTTCCAGGATTTCAGCTTGCATTTTTTTGAGGAGACCTATGAAAGTTAAACACTAGTTATAACGTTCACTGGTGGCTTTCCTTCAGGAATCTGTCTGGGCGTACCGCAATGCAAAATTCGCACCCGGTAGACCTTCAGCAATGCTGTGATCTTTAGTTCTACAACGGCTATAAAAATCCGCAGGTCTCCCACGCCTATCACAGTGGAATGCTGCAAGAGGAGACGATGTCGCCAAAGGGGTACCGGTTCACCTGCGACTCCCACCTACCCTCTTATGCCTTGCACATGGACCTGCTGTGTCTTATAATAACCTGGCGAACAGGCGATGCGGCCCACAGCAGGACGCCGCCAGAAAGAACAAGCCTCTCCGTGGTTTGCTGATGCACAGGCCACAGTGGGAGGCCGGCACACAGAAGAAGGCCCTCCAGGGCTTATTGCTCCAGCTCAGATAGAAGCTCAGTCATGCTATGAGATATATTTCCTAGTATACAAGTATTTACATTCCACTTCAAATGGCTTGAAGTCGACGACGTTTCGAGAAGCTTACCTTAAAGGTGATATAAACCCTAAGTGGCGTTTAGTTTGCTAAAGCACCCCGTATCATTGAAAATGCCCATTATTATTATTATTATTATTATTATTATTATTTATTTTTTTTTTAATACAGTTTTAACTGTGTATTTCAGCTACTTTCTGGGTAACGACCCAGGAGAACTAGGGTGCAGTTGTCGCCCCATAAGAGCAGGTCCCTGAACGAGGACTTTCATGTTGGCATCACTGTTTTTTTTTTTTTTTTATTTTTTTTTTTTGTTTTTTTTTTTTATTAAAGCTGCAAATATAAAGTGGGACTAAACTCTCTTAAAGAGGAAGTAAAGCCTTACTAAACATGAAAATAAAAATAAACCCTGCAAGGCAAAGGCATAATGAGCTAGTATGCATAGCATACTAGCTCATTATGAATAACTTACCTGAGGTGGAAGCCCCCGAAGTGACCCTCGTTGTCGTCCTCCTCCGACGCCGCCATGATTCCCTGGAGTGACTTCTGGGTATCGCGGCTTCGGCGCTGTGACTGGCCAGAGCCGCAATGACGTCACCTCAATGCATGCGCGCGGGAGCCGCCACTAACTGCATGATTACTGTTAGCAGCGGCATGCTTGGTGCGCCTGCGCCATAGACAGCGGTGCCTGTCATTTGCAAATATATCCTAGACC
>NW_027507786.1:9662953-9676307 GCF_037356315.1 Lithobates pipiens
TATTCCTATTGCAAGGGATGTTTACATTCCTTGTAATAGGAATAAAAGTAATCAAATTTTATTTTATTTTTTTAAAGTGTCAAACTAAAAAAATAAAAGTAAAATTAACAATAAAAAATAAAATAATTTAACGCACCCCTGTCCCCGTGAGCTTGTACGCAGAAGCGAACGCATACGCAAGTCCCACCCACATATGAAAACGATGTGCAAACCACACATGTGAGGTATCGCCACGAACGTTAGAGGGAGAGCAATAATTCTAGCCCTAGACCTCCTCTGTAACTCAAAACATGTAACCTGTAAAAAATTTTTTAAAGTGTCGCCTATGGGGATTTTTAAATACCATAGTTTGGCGCCATTCCACGAGCGCGTGCAATTTTGAAGCGTGACATGTTGGGTATCTATTTACTCGGCGTATCTTCATCTTTCACATTATGCAAAAAAATTGGGCTAAATTTACTGTTTTATTATTATTATTTTTTTTTTTTTACATTAACCTTTTTTTTTTTTTGTTCGAAAAATTGCTGCGCAAATACCGTGCAAGATAAAAAGTTGCAACAACCGCCATTGTATTCTCTAGGGTCTTATATAATGTTTGGGGGGTTCTATGTAATTTTCTAGCAAAAAAAAATGATGAATTTTACATGTAGGAGAGAAATGTCAGAATTGTCCTGGATGCGAAGTGGTTAATGCCATGTTGACTAGTAATTGCAATAAGTGTGTCATTTTGCTACTACTATTTGAACTTATTGCAGATTGTCTAATAGATCTGAATGAAAATATAGCCAGCAGAGGAGCGCAGCCGTCAGTCAGTTTACTATCACATTCCTGTAACAAAAAGGGAAATGATTTTTCTCTAGAGATATACTGTATTCTCTTTTGGCCTGTATATGAAGTATATAATACAGCGGATATCCATATGGTAACCTGTCGGAGGCTGGTGGCATTGATCAGCATGTGCGGCTGTGTGCTCTGCCTTGAATTCATTGTATTCCAGAATGAATGTACTTTTTATATTATCCGCTGAATATGAGTGACCTTATCTTATCGTAGCACATATTGAGTTATACTGGAACGGAACGGAGCCTAATCCTGGAGGTGAGCCTCTATAATTGTGTTTTCACATATCCTGAACTCGGTGACTGCTGCAACTCTGCAGACTGCTCAGGTCATTTGTTGGCGTTTTTATTTATTTTTTATTTTTATTTTTCGCTTTGTGAATTGGTGCAACCAAGTAAAACAATGGCTGCCATTGCTGATTCACGTTGTGCAAATCCTAGTTTCCTGGCTGTTCTACCGATCTTCAGCACCGATGGAAACAAAAGAGCCATCTCCCCTTACCTCCTTGGAAATAAAAATCAGGCTAAAAGCTCTATATACTTACCCGAATCCATGGTCACACGATAGCCGGGTCTCAGGATTTTCTTCAGTCCAGTAATTTGGGAGGGTCCAAAAGTGGAAACATTGCTTCCTGGTGACATGGGCAATGCCTAGGGGCTGTCAAAAACTATCCATCACAGATCATATACAGTATCTCACAAAAGTGAGTACACCCCTCACGTTTTTTGTAAATTATTTTCTTCTATCTTTTCATGTGACAAC
The DNA here is from genome assembly GCF_037356315.1 of Lithobates pipiens. NCBI lineage: Eukaryota > Metazoa > Chordata > Amphibia > Anura > Ranidae > Lithobates > Lithobates pipiens. The sequence continues at coordinate 9,664,556 of NW_027507786.1, forward strand.
ACTGAAGAAATGACACTTGTCTACAATGTAAAGTAGTGAGTGTGCAGCTTGTATAACAGTGTCAATTTGCTGTCCCCTCAAAATAACTCAACACAATTAATGTCTAAACCGCTGGCAACAAAAGTCAGTACACCCCTAAGTGAAAATGCCCAAATTGGGCCCAAGGTGTCAATATTTCGTGTGGCTGCCATTATTTTCCAGCACTGCCTTAACCCTCTTAGGAACGGAGTTCACCAGAGCTTCACAGGTGTCCTCTTCCCATCCTCCATTACGACATCACGGAGCTGGTGGATGTTGGAGACCTTGTGCTCCTCTGCCTTCCATTTGAGGATGCCCCACAGATGCTCAATAGGGTTTAGGTCGGGAGACATGCTTGGCCAGTCCATCACCTTTACCCACTGCTTCTTCAGCGAAGCCGTGGTCATCTTGGAGGTGTGTTTGGGGTCATTAAGTTGGAATACTCATGCTCTGCTTCAGTATGTCACAGTACATGTTGGCATTTATGGTTCCCTCAATAAACTGTAGCTCTCCAGTGCCGGCAGCACTCATGCAGCCCCAGACCATGACACTCCCACCACCATGCTTGACTGTAGGCAAGACACACTGATGTGAAGGGGGCTGCTGATGCGATCACTCTGATGTAAAGGTTGGCTGCTGATGGGCACACACTCTGATGTGAAGGGTGGCTGCTGATAGGCACACACTCTGATGTGAAGGGGGGCTTCTGATGGGCACACACTCTGATGTGAAGGGTGGCTGCTGATGGGGACACTCTCTGATGTGAAGGGGGCTGCTGATGGGGACGCTCATAATTTAAAGTGGGTTGGTCATGATCAAGTCCAGGGCCAAATTTTTGTCCCAGTCCAGCCCTGGGGACATTGTAGTCATAAAGGGATGGAGACATGGTCAGAAACAATATTCAGGTAGGCTGTGGTGTTTAAACCATGCTCAATTGGTACAAAGGGGCCCAAAGTGTACCAAGAAAATATCTCCCACACCATTGGACCACCAGCCTGAACCCATGATACAAGTCAGGATGGATATACACACACCACTTAATTTTTTTATTTATTTTTTTCATTTTATACATAATAGATTCTAAGAGCATTGTGTGCTAGCAAGAATACTGATCAGAGGCAGCTTGCTTCGTAGATCCCTTTTTCTGATTGAGACCTCTAATCTCCTGCAGCAGCTTCCTGTCTATGTGCACTCTAGGAATGGCTGCATGTCATTTTTACAGGACTGGTTTCCTGCTGAGGACCATAGTGTACCATGTCTGTGTAATGCTTTGTGTTCCAGGTTGTCTTCAGTGAAAGCCCTTGTTATAGGGTGACAGCACAGGTGCACAGCTGGGAGACGGTGTTGTCACCCTATAACAGGAAGTGCCTGAGCAAGGATCCCCATGGCAGGACCACTAGGGATAATTTAATGAAAGCTGCAGATATAAAACTGTTGAAAAGTCTTTTTTGAAATGACGATATGTTCAAGCTTTTCTAGCAGTAAATCGATGTTGAAAACAAAAAAAAAACAACAAAAAAAAAAAAGTGGATCATGAAGGAGTTAAAGGGCTGGTTCTATGTGTTCCTGGGACCGCTCTGTGATTTCTCAGGCCTGAACAAACAACACGGGGCTTCTGCTGAAGTGTGATGTGGGTGTGCTCCTCGCCTCTGGCGTACTACCTGGAGGATTAAACTTGATTTTCAAGTTGGTCCTGAAAATCTCTCATAGCAGAGATGACAAGCATTCCAGAAAGTGCACAGGTTCTGAGCGGCCAACTTGGCTCCGGATAGAGAAGTGCGCGTCTTTTCTTCCCGCCTTCCCCCAGATGCAAACTTCAGCTGGGTTCAATAGCTGCTGAAATTATGGACTTTTCCATCATGTTTTTTAATGACTTCGGCTATTTAATGAGCTCTTTAATGTGGCTGTAACAGCTTTGAAGTGCCTAATCCAGTGTAGTGTGAAACAGACTCCGCTCTTCGTGTGTATAACGTCCTGTAGAGTTCTCCTCCTCTTTTATGCTATATTGTATGTGTGTGTATATATAATATAAAATCTAGGGGTGTACTCACTTTTGTTGCCAGCGGTTTAGACATTAATGGCTGTGTGTTGAGTTATTTTGAGGGGACAGGAAATTGACACTGTTATACAAGCTGTACACTCACTACTTTACATTGTAGACAAGTGTCATTTCTTCAGTGTTGTCACATGAAAAGATAGAATTTTAGGAACTGCAACCATTTTTTATGCACAGTTCCCCCATTCTCAGGGGCTCAAATGTAATTGGACAAATGAATATAATCATAAATTGTAATATATATATATATATAATATTTATTTTGTTGAGAATCCTTTACTTGCAATGACTGCCTGAAGTCTGGAACCCATGGACACGACCAAAGACTGGGTTTCTTCCTCCTGATGATTTGCCTGTCTCTAACTGCAGCGGCCTTCAGTTGTTGTTGTTGTTGTTGTTTGGGGCTCTTTCTGCCTTTTTAGTTTTGCCTTCAGCAAGTGAAATGCTTGATTGGGTTGCGATCAGGTGATTGACTCGGCCATTGCAGAATATTCCACTTATTTTCCTTCAAAAGCTCATGGGTTGCCTTTTTGCAGTGTGTTTTGGATCATTGTCCATCTGTACTGTGAAGCGCCGTCCAGTCATTGGCTGAATCTGGGCTGACAGTATATTTCTAAACACTGCAGAATTCATCCGGATGCTTCTGTCACATCATCCATAAACACCAATGACCCAGTGCTACTGGAAGCCATGCATGCCCATGCCATCACACTGCAAGCTCCACCATGTGACCACAGATGACTGTGTGTGCTTTGGATCATGAGCTTTGGACCCCCATCAAATCATTCTCTGCAGCTATTTACCTTTTGTACCACCACCCCCTCCCTTTAGAATGTAAGCTCTACGAGTCGGGCCCTCCTGTACCTTTTGTATTGTACTGCCCCTTTTACATTGTAAAGAGCTGCGTAAAATGTTGGCGCTATATAAATCGTGTATAATAATAATGTGCTGTTCCAAACCTTCTCCACACTTTTTTTTTTTTTTTTTTTTCTTCTCCTCATTCTGGTACAGATTAATCTTTCATCCATCCAAAGAATGCTTTTCCAGAACTGGTCTGGCTTTTTTAGATGTTTTTTTGGCAAAGTCTAATCTGGCTTTTCTATTCTTCAGGCTTATGAATGGTTTGCACCTTGTGGTGAACCCTCTGTATTTGCTCTCATGATTGTAGACTTTGACAATGATACGCCCACTTCCTGGAGAGTGTCCTTCACTTGCCTGGATGCTGTGAATAGGTTTTTCTTTACCATGGAGAAGATCCTGCGATCATCCACCACTGTTGTCTTCAGGTCCAGGCCTTTTTATGTTGCTGAGCTCACCAGTGCGTTCCTTCCTCAGAGTGTACAAAACCGTTGATTTGGGCACTCCTAATGTTGCTTCTATCTCTCCAATGGCTTTGTTTCACCTGGCCATGAAACAGCTATAGCTTGAATATGTTTTGGTAAATACCTGAAAAATCTAAAATTGTACCTGTGTCCAAATATATATGGACCTAACTGTCATTTTTATAACCCCCCGCCCCCCTTCCTCCCTCCTCCTCCCTGCTTTCTTCCTCCTTCTCCCATCTTTCTTCTTCCTCCTTCTCCCATCTTTCTTCTTTGTTTTTCCTCCTTCTCCCATCTTTCTTCTTCCTCCCTTCTCCCATCTTTCTTCTTCCTCCCTTCTCCCATCTTTCTTCTTCCTCCCTTCTCCCATCTTTCTTCTTCCTCCCTTCTCCCATCTTTCTTCTTACTCCTTCTCCCATCTTTCTTCTTCCTCCTTCTCCCATCTTTCTTCTTCCTCCTTCTCCCATCTTTCTTCTTACTCCCTTCTCCCATCTTTCTTCTTCCTCCCTTCTCCCATCTTTCTTCTTCCTCCCTTCTCCCATCTTTCTTCTTCCTCCCTTCTCCCATCTTTCTTCTTCCTCCCTTCTCCCATCTTTCTTCTTCCTCCCTTCTCCCATCTTTCTTCTTACTCCTTCTCCCATCTTTCTTCTTCCTCCCTTCTCCCATCTTTCTTCTTCCTCCCTTCTCCCATCTTTCTTCTTCCTCCCTTCTCCCATCTTTCTTCTTCCTCCCTTCTCCCATCTTTCTTCTTCCTCCCTTCTCCCATCTTTCTTCTTACTCCTTCTCCCATCTTTCTTCTTCCTCCTTCTCCCATCTTTCTTCTTCCTCCCTTCTCCCATCTTTCTTCTTCCTCCCTTCTCCCATCTTTCTTCTTACTCCTTCTCCCATCTTTCTTCTTACTCCTTCTCCCATCTTTCTTCTTCCTCCCTTCTCCCATCTTTCTTCTTCCTCCCTTCTCCCATCTTTCTTCTTCCTCCCTTCTCCCATCTTTCTTCTTCCTCCCTTCTCCCATCTTTCTTCTTCCTCCCTTCTCCCATCTTTCTTCTTACTCCTTCTCCCATCTTTCTTCTTCCTTCTTTTCCTTCTCACTCCCTATTTTTTCTTCTCCTTTGTCGCAACACAGATGTAATATGGCAGCCTGAAGGCGTTCTGTACACGGTTGATGTACAGAACACCACCTAAAAATCTCTCTCTCGCAAATACACCTGCAATTTGTTGCATGGCCTTATGTATCTGTTTGCATCAGGTCTTAAAAGGCAGCACTCGGCCTAGGTGAGAGATTGGCTCCCACGCTGCCCAATCAGGTGTGCCACATGCAAATGTGTTGACAGGGAACTTGCTGATAGGAGGACAGAGCAGAGTGAGAGGAATGACCTTATCTACTCTCCTTCTCTTTCACTGTGCATTTAGCAGGTGGGGGATGGAGAGGAGACGCCCAGATTATATTGTACAGCCTTATAGGGCAGCACCCAGCCTGGGAGGGACAGGGAACGTGCTGATAGGAGGACAGAGCAGAGTGAACAGAGGAAAGACCTTTATCTGTTTTTTTTTTTTTCTTTCTTCTACTGAACTGTGCAATTCAGTAGCCTGGGGGACAGACACCCAGTTTCCATTTAATGACCTGTGTGCCCATGTGAATGAGGCCTTATCGGACGGCACTCAGCCTGGGAGAAAGCTCAAGCAACATGCTGATAGGAATACACAGCAGAGTGACCAGAGGGATGAGGCCATCTGTCTACTGCTTCTTCTTTCACTGTGCATTCAGCAGGCTAGCAGTGGAGAGAAGACCCCTACTTTACATTATACGGTCTCATGAGGCGTTATAGGAAGGCACTCAGCCTGCGAGAGACATTGGACAGGCTTGAGAGCCAATCAGGTGTGCTACAGATAAATGTGTTGACAAGGCACATGTTGATAGGAGGACAACAGAAGGATGCCCTCATCTGTCTGCTGCTTCTCTTTCACCGTAGATTTACCAGGCCGGGAGAGGAGACGGCGCGTTAACCTGGCGCGGCCTCCCGAGACCTGGAGCATTGCAGATCCCGCTACTAACACTACTTGCATTAAATAAAATCCATTTAAAGATGTAATAATAAATACAGAGCTGCATTCATTTGTGTCTTCTTTTTTTTTTTTTTTATCTGAACGCATTTCAGCTTTAACAATGTTTCTCGGTAGCGGACTTCATTCTGCGGGGGTCTAGAGTTCCTCCGAACAGGTATTGCGAAACGCCAATGACATTAATGTGTTTTCCCTGTACAGGGGCTGCGGACTGTTGGTGTGTTTATATTAACATGTCATCACTGCAACTGTTTGTGTTTTAAGGCCACATACAGTTCATTTATTTGTGCCGCCTGTGTGGGGCGGATTGTGCGAATGTGTCGGGAAGGTTTTTTTTTCTTTTCTTGTCTTGTGTAGCGTACACACGGGGCAGGGTCCTGGCACAATGACAAGATTGGCTGATGAATCATCTTCCCCAGTATGGGATTCTTCTCACACACAAACATTTTTATCTTCAGCAGAATAAAAATATATCTTCTTTTTTTTTTTTTTGCTGGCTGAATGGAAGACTTGATTCAGGTGATGTTACACCTGTGTGAGATTCAGAACGTCAAGGGGCAAGACCCAGACCCCCAACTGCCAGGCCCAGGCCCAGACCCCCAACCTGCCAGGCCCAGGCCCAGACCCCCAACCTGCCAGGCCCAGGCCCAGACCCCCAACCTGCCAGGCCCAGGCCCAGACCCCCAACCTGCCAGGCCCAGGCCCAGACCCCCCAACCTGCCAGGCCCAGGCCCAGACCCCCAACCTGCCAGGCCCAGGCCCCCAACCTGCCAGGCCCAGGCCCCCAACCTGCCAGGCCCAGGCCCAGGCCCCCAACCTGCCAGGCCCAGACCCCCAACCTGCCAGGCCCAGGCCCAGACCCCCAACCTGCCAGGCCCAGGCCCAGACCCCCAACCTGCCAGGCCCAGGCCCAGACCCCCAACCTGCCAGGCCCAGGCCCAGACCCCCAACCTGCCAGGCCCAGGCCCAGACCCCCAACCTGCCAGGCCCAGGCCCAGACCCCCAACCTGCCAGGCCCAGGCCCAGACCCCCAACCTGCCAGGCCCAGGCCCAGACCCCCAACCTGCCAGGCCCAGGCCCAGACCCCCAACCTGCCAGGCCCAGGCCCAGACCCCCAACCTGCCAGGCCCAGGCCCAGACCCCCAACCTGCCAGGCCCAGGCCCAGACCCCCAACCTGCCAGGCCCAGGCCCAGACCCCCAACCTGCCAGGCCCAGGCCCAGACCCCCAACCTGCCAGGCCCAGGCCCAGACCCCCAACCTGCCAGGCCCAGGCCCAGACCCCCAACCTGCCAGGCCCAGGCCCAGACCCCCAACCTGCCAGGCCCAGGCCCAGACCCCCAACCTGCCAGGCCCAGGCCCAGACCCCCAACCTGCCAGGCCCAGGCCCAGACCCCCAACCTGCCAGGCCCAGGCCCAGACCCCCAACCTGCCAGGCCCAGGCCCAGACCCCCAACCTGCCAGGCCCAGGCCCAGACCCCCAACCTGCCAGGCCCAGGCCCAGACCCCCAACCTGCCAGGCCCAGGCCCAGACCCCCAACCTGCCAGGCCCAGGCCCAGACCCCCAACCTGCCAGGCCCAGGCCCAGACCCCCAACCTGCCAGGCCCAGGCCCAGACCCCCAACCTGCCAGGCCCAGGCCCAGACAGCCAACCTGCCAGGCCCAGGCCCAGACAGCCAACCTGCCAGGCCCAGGCCCAGACCCCCAACCTGCCAGGCCCATACCCCCAACCTGCCAGACCCATACCCCCAACCTGCCAGACCCATACCCCCAACCTGCCAGACCCCCAGTGTCATTGTTTAATTATAGGCCCTGTTTTACTGGAGATATATTATATTAAAGGGGGTGGGGGGGTAGAGATTAAATTGTCCACTGGCACAGGGGTGGGGGGGAGAGGGACTTGCTTAAAATGACACGGGGGGGGGGGGGATCAAAATGGCGTAGAAGGGGAATCAATAGATGTGTACCGTATTCTTCTTCATGGAAAAATAAGACATCCCCTGAAAATAAGACCTAGCGCATCTTTCGGACCAAAAATTTATATAAGACATATTTTTGGAGAAACGGTATATCTCTATCGCTCGCTCGCTCTCTATCTCTTCATTTTACCTTTTTGGTTGTAACATGACAAAATTTAAAAATTTCAAGTGGTATGAATACTTTTTCAAGGCACTGTAATCTAATAGAGAGAAGCGGCACTCACGGGTCTTGAAAGGTGAATGCAGAAATAAAACCGCGTCCACCTTTCAAGACCCGTGAGTGATATATTATATTATATTATATTATATTATATGTATATATATATATATATATATATATATATATATATAGTGTGTATGTATATGTGTGTGTATGTATGTATGTGTGTGTGTGTGTGTGTGTGTGTGTGTGTGTATGTATGTGTATATATATATATATATATATATATATATATATATATATATATATATATATATATATATATATATATATATATATATATATATATATATATATATATATATATATATATATATATATATGAGAGAGAGAGAGATCTATATATCCCATCTTTTAATATATCATATGTGAACGTAATCCTTAAAAAAAAAAAAGTATTGATTTTTGTGCAATTTTTAAACAGTACGTTTTTTCGAGGCTCATTCATAGAGGCCTTATTCCTCATCACTGTGATGTTAAAGTGGAACACTAAACTTAAAGCTGTAATAAACACAAAAGAAAACATTTTCATTATATTGCAAATTACCAATTCATAGATGTAATGTCTGCATTAGTTTTCTTAGTCGTTCTTCCTTTTTCATCTGATCCAGCCAGTAAAGCTGGATACATACTATACAACCTTTTGTTGTTCAATTTCCTTTAGACTTCCCTTCAACTATGTAGTGTAAGGGTCTGCCTGATTTGCATACAAATTGAAAGTCTTTAGGTTTGACCTTCATATCATTATATGGTTTTGGTAAATCTAAAGGAAAAAAAAATCATAAGAAAATTGTACAGTGTGTATCCAGCTTTAGTCTGTTTAAAAAGAACAGGCTCTCCTGCAAATGTATAACAGGGTTGAGACAAACCATTCGCCACTCACAGGGGTGCTTACAATAATCCGCTTTTATTTATTCCTTGTAAAACCAAAAGGGAAAGAATTGTTTGCTGTAACTGCAGTGAGAGTGTGAGTCTGGCTTCAGTTTGTTAGTTTATTTAAATCTGTTAGTACATCTAACACCACCACCCCCCCCCCCCCAAAGCTGACAATGCTGCTGTCCAAAGATGCCCCCTTTTCTCATTCATCCAGTGTGTGTGTGTGTGTGTGTGTGTGTGTGTGTGGGGGGGGGGGGGGGGGGCTTTAATACAGGAGGTGTGTTATTGGCCAGATCACCAACTGAAAACAGAAGGTAAAAAGCCTAAAAAAAAAAAAAAAAAAAAAAAAGAAAACTAATGCAGTCACCGCATCTAATGATTGGTAAGCTGTAATATGTGGCATTTTGTGGTTTGAGGTTTAATAAGTTAAAAACCTGAGCAGGCAGCTCTGGATTGCAGAATGTCTTGCGTGAAAATAAGCACTTATCAGCTGTCTATTGAATACCCATTGGGTTGCGCATGCGTAGCTCACCGGGCATTGCCGGCGTTCTGCCGAGAAAGGTCCCCCGTCGGATAGTGCCCGCCCTGTACTGCGCAGCATGGAGGACGAAGGAGACGCCGGAAGTCTCCAAACACGAACAGCTGTTGATGAGCTGCACACGGCGCTCATTAAGAATACATTTGTGGCGCACGCCCCCCGATGCTCGTGAAAGTCTGTAGGGGGCGGGTGCCTACAGAAGAGGCCACATGATGGGCAGAGCTCATACGATGGGGTGGATTTCTCAAAGGGGCGGATGTATTATTGAGAAGCGTGTAAGCCCTTGTACACACGGTCGGAGATTCCGACGGAATGTGTCCGATCGGACCGTTTTGTCGGATATTCCGACTGTGTGTGGTCTGCATCGGACTGTTTCCATCGGAGTATCCGACGGACCAAGTTTTCCAACTTGTTGGTAAAATTTTCAGACAAAATGCTCCGATCGGACAAACTCCGATCATGTGTAGAAAATTCCGATCGGACAAAGTGCCACGCATGCTCAGATCAAATTCCTACACCAAAGCTATTGGCTTAACAGTTTCGGACAAAATACGACGGACAAAATCCGACGGATTTGGGTGTCGGAATCTCCGCCGTGTGTACAAGGGCTAAGAGGTGGATACCTACAAGCCCTTATGAGCTCTGTCCATCATGCGGCCTCTTCTGTATGCATCCTCCCCTTTTAGAGTTGCACGAACATCGGGAGTGTGCGGCAGAATGTAGTCTTAATTGCGCAGGCCGCCGTGTGCAGCTCATCAACAGCTGTTCATGCTCGGAGACTTTCAGCATCTCCTTTGTCCTCCGTGCTGCGCAAGCGCTCTGCGCGTGCGCAGTAGAGATCGGACACTCTCCGACGATGGGGACCTTTCTCGGCAGAACACCGGCACGCTCCTCCTGTGCCAGAATCACTGACTCTCATGCGTGGGATGTCACTTATTCACCAGTCAGTCAAGGTGCTGAAAACCCGGTACCAAGGAGATATGGGTCAATCCATATAAATGTTGCATATGCACAATTAGATTTAGTCTAAATTTTATGCCGATCTGAATGAGCCCTTAAACAGAAGGGTTTGATTTTTTTTCCACTGCTAATTACTGATTACACTGATTTTCCACTGCTAATTACTGATTTATTTATTTTTTGCCTGCTAATTATTAATTACACAGTCATCCCCCCCCCCCCCCCCCCACTGTAAATTACTGATTCAACTGATTTCCCACTGCTAATTGATTACACTGATTTTTTCCACTGCTGATTACTGATAATACGGACTTTTCCACTGCTATTTACCCTGATTTCCACTGCTAATTACTGATATTATGTTTTTTTTTCCCACTGTTAATTACTGATTACACTGATTTCCACTGCTAATTACTGTTAACATGGATTTTTCCACTTCTGATGACTGATTTTTTTTTTCTTCACCTGCTCATTTTTAATTACACCTCCCCCCCCCCCCGCCTGTGATTCAACTGATTTCCCACTGCTAATTGATTACACTGATTTTATTTTATTTTTTTCACCGCCAATTACTGATAACATGGATTTTTCCACTGCTAATTGCACTGATTTCCACTGCTAATTACTGTTAACATGGATTTTTCCACTGCTAATTACTGATTACACTGATTTTCCACTTCCAATTACTGATTTTTTTTTTTTTTTTCACCTGCTAATTATTACACATCCCCCCCCCCCCAGTGTAAATTACTGATTCAACTGATTTCCCACTGCTAATTACACTGATTTATCCACCGCCAAATACTGATAACACTGATTTCCACTGCTGATAACACTGATTTCCACTGCTGATAACACTGATTTCCACTGCTGATTACACTGATTTCCACTGCTGATTACACTGATTTCCACTGCTAATTACTGATAACACAATTTCCACTGCTAATTACTGATAACACAATTTCCACTGCTAATTACTGATAACACTGATTTTCCACTTCCAATTACTGATTGCTAATTATTAATTACACAGTCGTTCCCCCCCCCCCCCCCCCCCCACTGTAAATTTACTGATTCAACTGATTTTCCACTGCTAATTGATTACACTGATTTCCACTGCTAATTACTTGGACGGCACAAACATATGATACTTTTTAAATTCTCTGTTTTTCTTTTCTCTTTTCTGCTTTGCTTTGCTATGTTCTGGGCCTACTTGACACATAACATATGCTGCATTTTATTGCAATCTATAAATGATATCTGCAAGGAGAGTCTAGAAGATGTACCGGAAGAACGGCCTGCCCTCTCCTCAGTTTTTTTTTTTTTTTTTTTTTTTTTCATATCAAAGAGGATTAACAAAGGTCCAATTTAATGATGTCCATTTCTCATACACTGAACAGCTAATTCAAGCATCTGCCTTCCTATTACCCCGTATTTCATCAGTGACCTGACCCAGACATCTGCTCCGCCACTAGAAGAAGAAAAAAACTCTTCGGTTTGGGTTTATCGGCTGCAATTAGACTTGTTTTCATTCGGGCCGTGTCAATGTGTCTGACCTCAGAGGCTTTCATAAAATTCGGGTCCTTGCGGACGTACAGACGCGTGGATCCTCAGACGAGTTATGTCTTCTCGCTGGAAGCCCGAGGATGCAAACAGGACATTTTATATGCAGTTTTGGTCCATATCAGACAATGACCTGCTCAATCAGAACTCTGGGATGAGCA
>NW_027507786.1:9676507-9715915 GCF_037356315.1 Lithobates pipiens
CTACAATAAACTGAAATACTGTCAATGCAAACCCAAGACCACACTGAACCCTTTAAATGTAAATTTTGGTGGCAGAAAAATAGATTCCTTGCTCAATTTTCTGCTGCGAAAGGCAATAGAAATCCTTTAAATTGGCACAGAGCGACAGAAACGGCCTGGTAAATGGGTACGAGGGGAACTGAAAAGCTTTTATTTCCTTGAAAGATTACTGGCTCGCAGTACTGTGCAGATTAACATGAGTGTGATATGGCCACAATGTATTTTAATATCCTGTCCTCCTTCCCTTCCAGGTTTCTCTCTGTCCGGCGTCCAGGCTTCGGCTTGGATCACCCAGCCGCAATCATTGAGCCCAGTAGTTGGAGCGGCAGCGAAAGTCCTGCCGAGGACATCGAAAGGATGAGCGATTCCAATGACAAACCTATGGACAATGACGCGGAGGGCGTCTGGAGCCCGGATATAGAGCAGAGCTTTCAAGAAGCCTTAGCCATCTACCCACCGTGTGGGAGGAGGAAAATTATATTATCCGATGAGGGCAAAATGTATGGTAAGTCTTGCTAGCAACTGTCTGTCGGGTTACACATGGGATGAGCAAACCATTGATGAAAAGTGGAGAAATTCATATTCTGAGCAGACCTTCCTTTCTAGCCATGTTTAACGAGTACCTGTTGGCAACGCTGTATTTACGATTGACACTTGTGGATCAGTGCCTAGGAGATCAGGTTTAGAAGAGGCAACTTCAAGCTTCTCTGTTAATTCTTTCCTCATTTTATTTCCCAATTTTGGACATTTGAGACTTAATTTGGCAAGAAACCTTTCGGGCAGCTTTTCTCAACCAGTGTACCTGGAACCCTAGGGTTTCTTCAGAGGTTGCTAGGGGGTTCCTTGACCAGTGAGCAATTTCACTTCTTAGAAAATTAATACTGACAACAATTATTGTTTTAGATATCTGTAAAAAGGGACAACTTCCCAATGACCACAAATGAAAGGAGAATTCTCCCTAGTAACCATCACTCTAATATACATTGTTCTGTAGCTAAAGCAATTATTGGTTCCTTGAGACCGGAAAGGTTATAATTAGGGTTGCTCCACCTTAAAGTTGAAAGAGGCTGCTATAGGGTATGGAGGTTGCAGGGCATGTTGAGCAGTCAAGATGTACTATAGTTTAAGAAACTTGAAACCATCTCCTTTCTCTTGTTAGGTGGTCCAAACAGCCGTCCATGTGCTCCTTCCAATAACTCAACTTAGTAATGTCATTGCCAAAAGGGTCGAGGGATGCACCTTATAAGGCCATCCTCATGCAATGGCGCCTATGGCAGCACAATATCTAAATATGGCTCTGGCCATCGGGATAGGCTCTGAATCCCTTCCTTAATTATGTGGTAGGTCAATAACCTGGATGAAACTTTGCCAAGTAGTGAAGCAAGGATAAACATGGTAGCCGCAGTGCTTTGTCTTTCAAAATGCCTTGTTATGATTAAGCACTTGATTGTGTGAAACGCGTTAACAGCTTGTCAGTCCTTCGCGCTGTTTGTCTCAACTGTGAAGAAATATAAGGGATTTTCACTTTGATCAAGTCCAACAGCAGTGTGTGGCGCCATCATCTTTTTTCCTTTTGGCATACACAGTGGCGAGTTGGGGTGAGCACCCGCATGGTACTAAAGTAAGACTCACCTGAGCGTTATATATTTTTTGGTTGGGTCCTTCAAATGCAAGGCGATAGTGGCAGCTTCTGGATGGAAAGGTTCTCTTTTAACCCTACATATGAATATTTTTCCCTCGCTCTCCTTTCCAATCCATAATGGAAACCCAGGAGTTATTGTTCTAGAAGGCCTCTAGTCTAAACAAACTTTTCAATCCTAATCCCAATGACGGGAGCTGTTTTGTTATGCGTGAATGCTTATCGGACTTCCTCTTTGAATGGAATGATAATGGTTTGTCTTCTCTTTTGTTCCTTGCAAGGTGTGTGACCTCCATTCTACTGATTCAGCAGGAGATCTGTTTACAGATCCCCTTCTCATTGGGCTGGACAGGTCCATGTGCAATGAGCCCTAGAGCCCGTCATTAAACCCTATCCTTTATGCAGGCCTCAGGACAAGTAAGCCAGTTACAGGAGCAAGGAGGATGAAAATTTAAAGAGATTTTTTTTTTTTTGTACACATTGGGGTTGATTTAGTAAAACTGGAAAGTACAAAATCTGGAGCAATTCTTCTGCATGGTGAACAAGTTAGAAGCCGATTTGGCTGATTGGGCTTTGACACTAAAACCTGGAAGCTGATTGGTTTCTTTGCAGAGTTGCACCAGATTTTGCGCTCTCTGGTTTTTAGTAAATCGACCTCAAAATGTTGTTGCCAATTGAAATGAAAATTGAAGACATTTTTGGCAATTGTAAAGGTCATGACTGGCTACAAATTGAAATGGAATGTTAATCAAAACATTTCATAATGACGGGTAGTAAGGAATTTTTTTTATATATTTTATAATTTTTTTTTTTTGTTGTTTTTTTTTTTAAATATGGAGTTACTTAAAACAAGCTGGACTTGTGACTTAGACTGTTCTACCTTAATTTTTTTTTCACCCCCTTTTAAAGTGCATAGCTTCCAACTGTCCCCGATTTTTATTTTTTTATTTTTTTTTGTTTTGGGGACTGTCCCTGATTTGGAAGGAATTCCTTCTATGCCTCTTTACCCCTCATTTGTCCCTCATTTTGGTCTGATCTATATAGTTATATATAAAATGCACTTTTTATCTTTCAGAAAGTGTTTCACGGTGCTAAACCTTTCATCCAATTTTTGTTGCATTTGTAGATTTTAAAATCCAGTGTAAAGGAATAATAGTGGTAAAAAAAGCACTTGTTGGTTTAACTAATAATACATTTTTTTTTTGGTATAATTCTCTTTTAAGGGGGTGTCAGTGTAGCAGTGATGCCACCTGTTCACCTACGATCGGGGGGGGGGGGGGCAGTGTCCTGTAACTACATACCTTTGCTAATAGGTGTCCCTCGTTTCCCACCAACTTTTTGAGATGGTGATTTGAAAGTGGTTGTAAGCCCTTCCATATACCCAGTGAAGTGACTGGCCTCAGGTGATGCTCAGTGATTAAACAAATCCTCCTACGTAAGTTGTACCAGTTTATATGCAGTCTACTTTCCTCTACATCCGTTCCAAGTGTAGAATTTATTTTGTATACGTCTTGTCTGGACTAGCAGGGAGCTGAAGTTGCACTTTGTAGAGCTCAGTGAGGAGAGCTCTGAGAGAGCTGATTGGAGGGAAGGAACACCCCCCCCCCCCCCCCCTTTGACACAGGAACAGAGCTGAGGCTGTCAATCGCATGTTGTGTGCCGTAGGTTCCTCCCCTGTCACCTTTTTATCTCTTGGTGTCAGGAAAACTTGTCAGAAGTAGATTTGGTATGTATCTGCCACAGGGTGGTCCTGGGGATACATTACAAAAAAAATGCACATGCCATGTCCCGATAATTAACTTTTTTAAATAAACAAAACCAACAAAGATTGTTGACCATAATGGACCTTTTTTAGGCATAGATATAAATATAGTGAGAAAAAAAGAGGGTAAAAAAAGAGAAAGTAAATGCATTTAAAACAATTTTTATTTTTCTAAAAAGAGAAAAACAAACCAGATCTCAATATTTCTTATCCCGTCTAGCGTATTAGAGGTACATCACACTCTGTATATATTCTTGTAAATATCCAACATAGGAACATTAAGGAAAGATTGACCATCAATACAGAAAATAATTTGTATGGACAGGATAACAATTAAGAATCAGCTCAAAGGTATTTAGGTGCTCTACATGTTTCGTGTTCATCATAACGCTTCATCAGGAGCTTATCATTTTTTATTCCCTTTGGATAAACCAAAAGAAAGGAAAAAGATGTCTCTACAGAGGTAGAATGGTATTTGTAGTCAAAATCTCATATATAGAGAAGCCCACAAGTGAACAAAGAACTCCAGAGATATATATATATATATATATATATATATATATATATATATATATCTATATATATATATATATCTATATATATATATATATCTCTATCTGAAGTTCTTTGTTCACTTGTGGGCTTCTCTATATATGAGATTTTGACTACAAATACCATTCTACCTCTGTAGAGACATCTTTTTCCTTTCTTTTGGTTTATCCAAAGGGAATAAAAAATGATAAGCTCCTGATGAAGCGTTATGATGAACACGAAACATGTAGAGCACCTAAATATCTTTGAGCTGATTCTTAATTGTTATCCTGTCCATACAAATTATTTTCTGTATTGATGGTCAATCTTTCCTTAATGTTCCTATGTTGGATATTTACAAGAATATATACAGTGTGTGATGTACCTCTAATACGCTAGACGGGATAAGAAATATTGAGATCTGGTTTGTTTTTTCTTTTTAGAAAAATAAAAATTGTTTTAAATTTATTTACTTTTTTTTTTTTTCTCACTATATTTATATCTATGCCTAAAAAGGCCATTATGGTCAACAAACTTGTCAGAAGTGATTCATGCTGATAGCAGAGGAAGGGGGCAGCAGCCAGAAATGATACTCGGTGCTCTGGATTGAGACAAGCACACACTATAGAGCAGTGATGGCGAAACTTGGCACCCCAGATGTTTTGGAACTACATTTCCCATGATGCTCATCTACACTGCAGTGTAGTTGAGCATCATGGGAAATGTAGTTCCAAAATATCTGGGGTGCCAAGGTTTGCCATCACTGCTATAGAGGGACATGCTTTGCTCATATTTCATGTCTGAGGTTTACAACCACTTTAAGGCCCATCTATGTTCCTTGATTCACTGTAATGATCGTTGTTTATTTTCAGTTAGTTTGTAGTGAAAATGATCATTTGTAATAAGTGGCGACACGTCAGCGCTTGCCTCTAATGAGCGAGGTTGCTCGCATGTGCTGAACCCGCCTCTGACATGCGGTGACTTTTTCATGTCGTTGGAAGACGGGCACCTGACCATTGTGTAACAACAGGAATTATAAATAGGCAACCTAGTTTCTCTGTTTTCATGCTGTGGGTGGATCCGAATTGAATCATGTCAAACAAGTTCACTTCTTACTGACCCGGATTTCATTTCTCCATAGAATTATAGGGCGGGTTAAACTTGATTTCTCGTCATTTATTTATTTTTTTAATGCGATTTGCTTCCTTATAGAAATTCCTGTATATTTTATACGTGTTGCGCAATTTTTAGAACACCATTGTAATCCTTAAAAAAAAAAAAAAAAAAAAAATGATTACATTGAAGAGAGAATACGGTAACTGGATTCAATACACATTGCAGAGAGGAACTAAGACTATGCCCTTGAAATATTACTTTTGGGTGGACCTACCCTTGTGCTTTGTGCATTATAGAAGTCAGACTTGCTACTCACATTACATTTCGCACTCCCGCTGGTCCAATCGGCATGAGGAACAAGACAGTATTTGGGGAATCGAGTGCCGCTTTCTGTCACCTGACTGCTTTGGTTGGTGGTTGGCCTACTTCTTGACACATGGGGCCAACTGGATAGTCCTCAACCCTGTGTAAGCTCCCAACTGGGATTGGTTCAGAGACTATACCAGGGTTGCTGCTTTTTGCTCATGTTGGTAGCAGAAGGAAGGGAAGCATTGGATGCTGCAGGGGCTGGCTTTAAAGTGAATTTGTTCTTTTGTCCTGCATGAGCAAACCTTTAATTTCCTACAAATTTTAGACACGATTTTCACAAAACTCTACCTATTTTAGTGCTTAATGTTTTAGGTCACCTTTGCCGGAAAACTGCCTATGCAGGTAAGGGGCATCTGTGGATAAAAACAAACAGCTTTGTAACATTAGCTAAAATTTGGCTAATGCTCTTCCTAGAGGTGTAGGCCATTTATGCACCTCCCAGAAATGGTATCATCCAAATCTGCCCTGCCACTATTACACTCGCAACTGTTACTGCTTGCCTTCACCATCACAGGAGTGAATCCCTGCACGTGTGTGGGTCGCTATCTCTCCTGTTGCAGCATCAATGAGCTCCTGTGACAGGGGAGAGAGCGCATGCGAGGGGGGGTATGAATCAACTGGGAGCGTCTTGGCAACGTCCTAGCAACAAGGCACGACGGGATGATATCTACATTTTTCAGCTAGGCTTCAGGAGGTGCATTGATGTCCTACACCTATAGCAAGGACGTTGTTTAACTTCGATTGTATCTGCACAGTTTTTTTTTTTTTTTTTTGTCTACAGATGCCCCTTACCGCCATAGGCAGCTTTTTGGTAAAGGTACACTACCCCTACCACAAACAAAACAAGCAAACAAAAAATAAACCTGCAAGACAAAGGCATAATAAGCTTAGTATACATAGCACACTAGCTCAGCCGTCCTCATTCACCACTCCGGCCGGCCACAACGCTCCCAGAGTTGAGTTACTTCCGGGTATTGTGCGCTTTGGCGCTATGTTTGACCCGTAGCTGCGGTGACATCACTCCCACGTATGCATGAGGGAGTTGCCGGTAACGGCACAGTCTAACTGCAGCAACGGCACGCACTGCCATTGCTTCAGTGCGTATGTACCGAAGACGTCGGCATATGCAGATACAGGGGATATCTCCGAAACCGTGTACGTTTAGGAGATATCCAAGGTAGCTACTGGTAAGCCTGATTATAGGCTTACCTGTAGCAAAAAGTGGTTGTAAAGGGTTTACAACCACTTTAAGGCAGGGGTGTCAAACTCTGTTTCATTGTGGGTTGCATCGGGATTATGGTTGCCGTCAAAGGGCCGGTTGTGACTGTAAGACTATATACATTTATGCAAGGCTTTTATTTTCAGAGAATTGGTGTGGGAACTCAACCATGCCCCCTAAACCAGAGGTCTCAAACCGGTGGCCCTCCAGCTATTGGAAAACTACGAGTCCCATGAGGCATTGCAAGGCTGACAGTTACAAGCATGACTTCCACAGGCAGAGGCATGATGGGACTTTTTTTTTGCAACAGCTGGAGGGCTGCCGGTTTGAGACCTCTGCCCTAAACAGGATTTTAAGGGGGCAATAAATATCAGTAGTGCGTGATGTACAGAGTTCAGGGATGGCCAGACGTACAGAGTGCAGGGTTCCGGAGTACGCTATGTACAGAGTGCAGGGTTTAGGGGTTTGCTATGCACAGTGTGCAAGAATCTGCTTTCACAGGCTGTTTACATCTTACTTCCACCTCTCCCTCTGGGTGCAAGGGCCACGTGAAATGGCCTGGAGGGCTGGATTTGGCCTGTGGCCCTTGTGTTTGACACCAATAAGTATGTAGGCTGCCATTGCTGTATAGACTGCCTTTGCTGGCCACCTTCACACAATTGCCTTTTCGTTATAGTGGTCCACTAGTGTCTAATTTAGGTCACCTACATGGCACATGTATGCAACCAGTGTAGTTGGTCTTGTCGAAACTCCATGATGCATATCTTTTTGTTGCTTGGAAAACATTGAAGCCATTTTATCAGCAGAACCACAAGGCAACTAGCATTTTCAGAAGGAGTGGGGAAAATGGGTTCTCTCAGTGCCGTTTTTTTTATAGGCATCTGTAATACCCTGGTTAGAGCATCTCATTATTGTAAGCAAAAACCACAAAGGGTGGGTATAGTGGAAAGAGAGCTCTCTGCTTGCCCATGAGTTTCCGTTGTCCTTAATTGACCCTTACTGTGGTGATATATTTGATCCTATCCTCTTCAAAGAAAGGTCTCTGTTAAAAGGGAGGCTTCTGAACAAGTTGAAAAATCTCCCTCTGTGATAACACTTCCATCCTCTGAGCTCAGTACTGCCCTTCGTTATTTGAAAATGGCCTGATAGTTGAAAGCCAAGCTTAAAATCGTGTTACCATTCATTCCTGTGGACCTAAACAAAACCGCAGAAGCTTTCCAAATAGTTGGAGCGTTCCGTTTTTAAAGCATTTAGACCTTTCTTTGAAGATTGGTCAATGAAAATTGATCTGTAATATAGTATGACACTCTAGTTAAGGTTAATAAGATATGGACAGAATGGATGGCATGGAGGGGTGATCCAAACCGCTATAGCCCAATATGGCAGGTATGTGGGTTAATTGGGGTTGTGTTAGTGTATGTTAGACACTGACGTGCATTAAAAAGCACACACATTAATATACTAAGTATTTGGACGCCTGCCTTTCACGCACATTAACTTTAATGGCAACCCAGTCTTAGTCCGTAGGGTTCAATATTGAGTTGGCTCCGCCCTTTGCAGCTATAACAGCTTCAACTCTTCTGGGAAGGCAGTCCACATGGTTAAGGAGTATGTCCGTAGGAATGTTTGACCATTCTTCCAGAAGCGCATTAGTCAGATAAAGCACAAATGTTGAACGAGAAGGCCTGGCTCACAGTCTCCACTCGAATTCACCCCAAAGGTGTTCTATTTGGTTGAGGTCAGGACTATGTGCAGGCCAGTCAATTTCCTCCACCCCAAACTGGCTCGTCCTTGTCTTTGTGGACCTTGCTTTGTGCACTGGTCCAAATCATTTGGTGGAGGGTGGATTATGGTGTGGGGTTGTTTTTCAGAAGTTGGGTTTGGCTCCTTAGTTTCAGCGAAGGGAACTCTTAAGGCGTCAGCATACCAAGACATTTTTGACAATCTCGTGCTCCCAACTTTGTGGGAACAGTTTGGAGATGGCCCCTTCCTGTTCCTGTTCCAACATGGCTGCATACCTGTGTACAAAGCAAGGTCCATAAAGACCTGGATGAGCGAGTCTGGGGTGGAGGAACTTGACTGGCTTGTACAGGGTCCTGACCTCAACCCGATAGAATACATTTTGGATGAACGGAGACTGCAAGCCAGGCCTTCTCCCCCAACATCAGTGTCTGACCTCACAAATGCGCTTTTGGAAGAATGGTCAAACATTCCCATAGACACACTCTCCTAAGCCTTGTAGACGACCTTCCCAGAAGAGTTAAAGCTGTTATAGCTGCAAAGGGCGGGCCAACTCAATATTGAACCCTATGGACTAAGACTGGGATGCCAATAAAGTTCATGTTCTTGTAAAGGCAGGTGTCTCAATACATTTGACAAAATAGTGTATGTGTTTTACTTCGGGACTGCTGTCAAGGCAAGTTGCACTGAAAAGTCCTCTTCTTCCAGGAAAATCCCTTAGGTTCCCTTTGGCTGCCAGTTAAAACAAGTGGACCCCCACCCCAAACGTATCATTTGTTGTCCTTAGTGACTACTACCTCTTCCAAGATTAGACTTTTGAATTTACTGTGATACCATTTATTGGCTAATAATGGTATCACCATAAAATTAAACTTCTACTTTTGTAGGTGGCCAGCAGGGTACAACTTCTTGCTGCTCTTCCAAGATTGAACATTCTAAAAGCAATGGTGAAGTCATGAAGGTTTGAGAATTGACAGGAGTTTTTCCTGAAACAGAATGCTACAACATCATCTAAGGGAGTGCATTCAGGTAAAAATAAGGAGTGATCCTGTGGAAAAACCAAAAATGTAATGATCCTGAGCCTTTTCTTTCTGTGCGAGGCTACAGACTTCTGGATCACCCCTTAGATCTCTCAACGGACTTCAATCGAAATATTCTTAAGCCTAAAACTTTCAACATTTAGGGTATAGAATTTCCCAGTTCATGAATTTCACCCTCTTTCTCTTGACATTTGCGCCTCCCTTCTATTGGCAAGTAAAATTGAGCATTTATTCACTTATCACCATATAGAATTTTTGTGTGTGGCTGTATCTGTACTTCTGCCATGTCCACTGCAATGTGTAACGTTGCCTAGATTCTTGTTAATGTTCAATGTAACTTTTTATATAGTTTTAGACCAGTTGTCTCCAAACTGTGACCCATGGGCCAGATTCGGCCCTTTACTTGTCTTTTCCGGCCATTGGTCACTATCCCCCCCCCCCCCCCACCCCCATTGACACCAACAATGAGGCACCATTCCTTCCGCTGACACCAACAGCGGGGTATTATTCCTACCATTGAAGCCCCTCACAGAAACCAATGGTGGGGATCTATTTCTCCCACTAACACTAATACCAGTGATGGGGCACTAGTTCTCATCCTCCTGACCACACATTATGTTTTTTTTTTTCTTCCCCCACCGACCGCCAAGCCTGAGGTGTTGCTTAATTCTATTGATGGTGGAGCATTGTCTACTCCCGCTGGCCACAGCCCAGCCCACCTAACGTTTAAAGGCCAGTACACTGGCACTTTGTTTCTAAAATTTAGAGACCCCTGCTTTACACAATGCTTTTTAGTATATTTACAAAATATAAAAACAAAAAAAACCTTCACAAGCAACAAGAGAAAGCTGGTGGGAAGTTGTGTTCCTTGCAAACGTTGCTTGGAGACAACCATTTCTCAACTTCGCCAAGGTCCAACAGCAGCTCATGGGGACTATGGTCCATGAGAAGCTTGATTCCATTCTTGAGCACTCTCTGGATAACGCCTGCCTGAACATGGCATGGATCATACTCTACTTTCAGTTTGAAGACCTCTACAGTTCATGTTTTCTACATCCAGATGGTGGCCCATACAGGACTACCCCCTACTCCTTCTTTTTTTTTTTTTTTCTTTCCCCTTTCCCTGCCTATCCCAGGAAATAACCTATTCTAGTTCTCCTCTTCATCCCTGGTTCTTTCTATTAGTCTTCTGTTGCCTATGTCCAGATGTATCCTTTCTCCCACCCTAGAGTTCCTTCTCTGAACTGATTGGTATCCCCTCTCCCTTCTGCCACAGTGGTATTTGTACCTGTCGACACAGAGCATGCCCTATTGGCATAACCTGTACATCCACCCCCCAGTGCTGACCACAATGCTCCAATGCTCCTTAAAGGTTGCAGTACTTTGCCTCCACCTATAGTTATTATTGTAATCATCATGTCTACTTTAATGACGACGACTATGGCTTATACCTTTTTTGCTCTTAACCTTAATGTTTTTGGTAGTAGCTGTAAAATCCAAAAAAAAAACAATAAACCAGTGGAGTCAAAACTTTTGAGCTTCCTAGGCCACATTGGAAGAAGAAGAAATTGTCACATAAAAATACACAAAAATTGCTGATGAACAGAAAACGCTGGGCAGATCATAAGTTAACGATCACCGATCAAGATATCTGAGTAATAAAAACATATTTATTTTTATTTTTTTAAATTATGTTTTATTATAAAAGTATTAGAGGACAACACGAAACGAGTGCAATATTTGATACGGTTTTCGATTAAATTAACGCACAAATACCTGATTGAATGGATAGAATCGCAATTCTCAATTCTCAAGCAATTCTCGAAAACGAAGGACATGAGTAAGGCGTGATTGTGAAGAGTGGGAGATTTTTCTTTGGGAAAATTGAATTTCTAAGGCTGGCATATGGTCCAATTTCCAAAGAATTTTCTTTTGAAAATCAGACGTTTTGTGGGTTTTTTGATCCGATGGCGTCGCCATTGAGTTCGAAGCCAACCAAGCCTTCAATTTCACCTCGTGTTGCTACAGAAAATCATTTTCCTGGCTGGGAATCTTTTTTCTTCCCGGGAATTTTCTTTTCTTTTGCACGTTTCTTTTTCGATTTACATTTCGTGCACGATTCTCCCATCATCGATTTAGAAAATCGTTCGTTTAAAAAAAAAAAAAAAAAATTCCAACATGTCTGATTACTCAAATTCGAGGGCCGTACGGAAATCGGCTGTTGCCGCAGCCCACTATTGGTGCGAAATTCGAAATTTTAGATAAGATTTTCGAAAGAAAATGCTTTCGAAATTCGACCCATGTATGGCCTGCCTAAAAGTCCAGTAAAGGGGCGTTGTCAATTTTTTTTTTTCTTGCGCTCGTATGTGTTAGCGACGTGTAAATGCATTTGTGAAACAAAATTCCACAAAACAAATTTAAAGTGGGGCACCCCCTAAAAAAAAAAAAAATAAATTAAAAGTCAGCAGCTACAAATACTGCAGCTGCTGGCTTTTAATAATCGGACACTTACCTGCCCCAGGGTCCAGCGATGCGGGGGAACGAAGCCCCCCCCCCCTCGCTCCCCGCTCCGCTCGCGGCGCCGTCATGCATACTGTGGGCACCCGGCTGTGCCTTCACAGCCGGGCACCCACTGCGCATGCGCGAGCGCCGCAGGGCGCCGTGATACGCCGTACAGTCACCTGGGACACATGACAGGTCCCAGGTGAATGTGCGGCGCGAGGGGAAGTGATGTCACCAGCCCGGGCAATAAGGAAGGCAGATTACGAGGGACCCCCTAGCAACCGGTATTTAGAGGTGAGTAAAAACTTTTTTTTTTTTTTTTGCCAATTATTTTTTTTTACGAATTTTAAGCAGTTTTTAATTTTTTGGTGGCAACACCACTTTAACATTTTTAGGTAGGTTTTTACGATTTTGTGTGTCGGGGGCCACATTCGTAGCCATCTTGGGCTACATGTAGCCCGCGGGTTGGGCAGTAAACGTTTTTGGGGAAAAAACGAGATGTTCAAAACTAAATTATTGAAAACTCAAAAAAACTATTTTGAAGAGTCGGCTTTGGCCGCAGTTGAGGGAGCTGGTCGGTACCGTCGGAAAAGAGACCAAGATATGGCCAGCTCACGAGTCTGCTCCCAGATTTGGCAAAGGAGCCCATTTAATGCAAAAGAATAAACCTATACCCATCCTTCACTTGCTGTGATAACAGGTGTGATGCCGGAGCTGCTAAACTGTGTAATTGAGGGCAATGACACATTTTTTTAAAAATTTGGGTGGTCAGAGACAGAATTATCGGCCTGGTCAATTTTTTTACTCCTCTCGGATCCGGAACAGCACGCTGTCCGTAAACGGCACCTCCTGTACGCCGCTCATTCTGCCTCTCTTGCAGATGACTCGATTTTCGGCGTGCGTGTAGTTTTTAGTTCCTAAGTAAGTAACTGTAGGAGCCTGCAGAGAAAACGAGCACACAGTGTAGAGGGGAAAGCAGATGGTACTGCGGCTGCCACCAGCTGTGCACCAACCCCCCCCCAGTGCTGGCTGGATGATGTAATGGAAAGACGGATCCCCCCCTCCTCCTCCTCCTCCTCCTCCTCTTTGGTGTGCAAGGCTCTTCCAGGCTGTCAGTGTGGACTGAAGGCAGCAGCAATCCTCTAGGCTTTTAGTTTGCAGCTGTCATGTGACCTCAGCAGCCAAATGGAACATAATGTCTGGGAAAAAAAAATAAAATATATAGACTCGGGCTGATGCTACTCAGCTGCTGTTGGCAGAAAGTTTGTAGGCCCTGCTGGATTGCTGGGGCCTGGAGATTAACTGATCTCTTCTCTTCCACATTTTGATTTGCAATTAAATTGGAGTAGGGCTGCCTACCGCAGCAAGGCCTGTTTTCTGGTATCGCTTTTGAAATTTGCCGCTTACTCAAAGCTTGCCATATTTATTTATTTATTTTTTACATTTCGTTTTTTTTTGTTTTTTTTTTACCATTTAGATTTGTGTGTGCAAATGGTATAATTTAATGGCGTGGATTTGAATTAATGCGTCAGGTTTAAGCGCCAATTGATAGCATACAATCGGAAGTGTTTTTTTTTTTTTTTTTTTTTTATCGGAGCTGAGCTTGTTTGCTGAACAGCATGAAGTCTTCTTTTTTTTTCATTGGCCAGAGCTGAACTAGTTTTGTGAAATTTGCACAAGTTACTTAAATTTGCACAAGCCCGGGCTTGTTCAGAGTCCTCCTGGACACCTGTTGGGGAGGTCCCAGTGCATTGTAATTCTGCTTTTTCATGCATAATGAGAAGATGGGAAGGGGGCGGGGGGGGGGGGGGGGGGTAATGGGTTCCTCCTGAGTTCTGTATCTATATAGGTCACAGATACCATGGTCCGTTTACATAGGGGAGGGTAGAAACTGTCACGACTGTCAGCCAGGGTTTTTTTTTAGGTGTTACAGGGCGACCAAATGACACGGCACAAGCGCTGTGCTGTACAACCTGCTTTTAAAGGAGCAGGATCCTTTGTTAACCCCTCAAAAAAAAAACAAAAAAAAAAAAAACGCTTTAATTGAGCAAGCTGAAGTTAGAAGCTGATTGGCTACCATGTACGGTCAGATGCACCCATAGGGTGTGCCAGGTGTGCTTGGGCACACCCTAAGTACCCTGTGCGGTGCAGATTCCCACTGCCCCCGTCCACTGCCCCCGTCCACTGCCCCCGTCCACTGCCCCCGTCCACTGCCCCCGTTCACTTCCCCCACTTCTCCCGTTCACTTCCCCCACTGCCCCGTTCACTTCTCCCGTTCACTTCCCCCACTGCCCCGTTCACTTCTCCCGTTCACTTCCCCACTGCCCCGTTCACTTCCCCCCGTTCACTTCCCCCACTGCCCCGTTCACTTCTCCCCGTTCACTTCCCCCACTGCCCCGTTTCACTTCTCCCCGTTCACTTCCCCCACTGCCCCGTTCACTTCTCCCCGTTCACTTCCCCCACTGCCCCGTTCACTTCTCCCCGTTCACTTCCCCCACTGCCCCGTTCACTTCTCCCCGTTCACTTCCCCCACTGCCCCGTTCACTTCTCCCCGTCCACTTCCCCCACTGCCCCGTTCACTTCTCCCCGTCCACTTCCCCCACTGCCCCGTTCACTTCCCCCACTGCCCCGTTCACTTCCCCCACTGCCCCGTTCACTTCCCCCACTGCCCCGTTCACTTCCCCCACTGCCCCGTTCACTTCCCCCACTGCCCCGTTCACTTCTCCCCGTTCACTTCCCCCACTGCCCCGTTCACTTCTCCCCGTTCACTTCCCCCACTGCCCCGTTCACTTCTCCCCGTCCACTTCCCCCACCGCCCCCATCCACTGCCCATATGTTTGAGCTTTGAGGCGCACACCCTAATGCAATAGGCTGTGCACACCTATGGCTGCACCAGATTTTGCACTCTCCATTTTTAGTAGTCTTCATCGACCCCAGCGTGTCTCTTCTGCAATTAAAGGCTGCCTGCTCTCTGTTTTCGGAACTGTAGGTTTACTTAAACTTTATTACATAAGGCCTAGTAGTAGGTTGTTTTTTTTTTTTTTTTTTTTTGACAAAATGCAAACCCAATTTGTGTTTTCGTAAAATTAAATCTGGACTGTAGACTGTGAAGGACTTTGGGGAATCCTACTAAGCGACCTTGCTTTCTGCCGAAGTCCAGCTCATCGGGTGGAGTTGTTTTGTTTTTCCGGGGAAATAGTATTTGTCTTATAACGCCACTTCTACACGGATTAATCAATAAGAAGGCCTTTGTTGGGTTGCCAAACAAACGGCCCTTACATGCTGCAAAAGAGCAAACCTCATACTTGTAATCGGGGCATTCTTCATCCTCCTCTGGGTCGCTCAAGGCATGAGGTATAACAGGTGCATGGAGTCTGTTCATTGAGTTCCTGTAGACTGACAGATGGATTGGACACCCTGAGTGACCTACCGAAAAAAACCAAAAAACATTGTTTTAACATTGCAGCATTGTGGTTTCTGTAGCATGAAAATTATATAGATGATTGAAATATGTATTATACAGGATTATATAGCGCCAACAGCTTACACAGCCCTTTACAACATGAGGGCAGACTCTACAGTTACAATACAATTCAATACAGTAGGGAATCAGAGGGCCCTGCTCGTTAGAGCTTACAATCTGGGAGGGAGGGTCATTGATACAAAAGGGTAATAGCTGTGGGGGATGGGCTGATGGGGGAAAAAAATAAATAAAATAAAGTTGGGTGTGGGCAGGACAGGCTTCTCCCGAAGAGAAAAGTTTTCAGGGATCGCCTAAAAGTGGATAGAGTTGGCGATAGTTGGACAGATTGGGGTAGGGAATTCCAAAGGATGGGAAAGGCTTGGGAGAAGTCCCAGAGGCGAGTATGGGAGGAGGTGACAAGGGGATGGCTAGAGAACAGGAGGTCTTGGGAGGGATGAAGACAATGATTAGGTTGGTATTTGGAGTCCAGATTAGTGATGTAGCGGCGGGGGCCAGTTGTGGACGGCTTTGTAATTTTTTTGATCGTATTTTGAATTGAATGCGTTGGGTGAGTGGAAGCCAATGGAGGGATCAGCAGAGAGGTGTAGCAGACACTGAACGGCTGGTAAGGCGGATGAGTCTGGCAGCAGTAATCATGATGGATTGAGGGGGGGGGGGGGGGGGGGTAGTAGACTATGTAGAGAGCTAAGCCAATGAGGGAGTTGCAATATTGGAGCTGAGAGATGACCAGGGAGTGAATGGGGAGTGTTGTTGTTTCATTGGTTAGGAAGGGGGCGTGTTTTAGAGATGTTGCGGAGGTTGAGGCGGCAAGCCTTGGAAAGTGATTGGATGCGGGGCTGAAAGAGTTCAGAGTCCAGGACTACACCCAGCATCCTGGCAGATTCCTCTGGTGGCCCGCAAGGAGCCATTCCGTCCGTGTTTCCCAAACCTGTGCCCTACAAATACTGTGTTCATTGAATAGTCACATTAGGTAGTTGAAGTGTAAACCCAATCACTAAAATCTAAAAACGAAAAAAAAAAAAACATTTAAAACAGTAATATATCTATTTAAAAAATATATTTTTAAAGGACTGGCAATGTAGTTACCTGAATCTGTCTTATGCAGGGCCGGTGCTACCACTAGGCAAACTAGGCAGCTGCCTAGGGCGCACTTCTGCCTGGGGGCGCCGGGCCATTGGTGTTCCTACTCTCTTCTCTCTGCAGCAAGCAACTAAGTCTCAGCATCAGCAGGCAGCCGCCTTCGCACATAGTGTCAGAGGTGCAGCCTGACTCCCGAATGAATGGAAGCAAGTAAACATTCATTGATGGGCACTGGTAGGCTGCATTAAAGAGCATTGGTAGGCTGCATTGATGGGCGTTGGTGAGGCTGCATTGATGGGCGTTGGTGAGGCTGCATTGATGGGCGTTGGTGAGGCTGCATTGATGGGCGTTGGTGAGGCTGCATTGATGGGCGTTGGTGAGGCTGCATTGATGGGCGTTGGTGAGGCTGCATTGATGGGCGTTGGTGAGGCTGCATTGATGGGCGTTGGTGAGGCTGCATTGATGGGCGTTGGTGAGGCTGCATTGATGGGCGCTGGTGAGGCTGCATTGATGGGCGCTTCATTAAAAAAGGTGGGGTATGCATGAGCAGGGGAAAGGGGGTGGGGTCAGGGGTGGAGCCGGGGGGGCGGCAAAATGAGGTTTCGCCTAGGGTGTCAAAAATCCTTGCACCAGCCCTGGTCTTATGCAGTTGAAAATTAGGACTTCTAGGAAAGAGGCATCAGAAGCCAGGGTGGGATTTGATTAGTAAACTATAGTCAGACTAACACGGTATACTTGCTTACAGGAGGGAAGAACCAAGATGGGGAGGAGAAGTGACTATAGATGTAGAACTGCATAGTTTTTTTCCAATTGTCACGCATAGGTGTGTGCACAGGGTGTGTCAGGTGTGCCTGGGCACATCCTATGCAGTGCAGATTGCCCTTGCTGCACGGCCCCACTGCAGCACTATTGGCTCCCCTCCCTCCCTTCCTCCCTCCCTCCCTTCCATGCATGTAAAGACTTGTTTGAAAAATGTAAACAAATCCATTTGCTATGAGATGCACAAGCCTCATAAAATATGGAAAAACCCCCCCTTACCCTTCCTGACCAACCAAAATCCTCCTTTTATGTCTCAAACACTTCCCCCTATTTTCTCCTTCACTGATGTGCACTGATGAGGCAGCACTGACTGGCACTAATATGCAGTACTGGTGGTAAGCGCCGGCATCACGGGTGGGCATCACTAATGGAACATCTCCTCCCCACTGAGGAAAGCCACTCCTCGCGCTGTCAGTGTGAGGAGAGGAATGCTGATAACAGCCATTTCCTGTTTTTCACTATGATCAACTGATCAGATGGTAAAGAGCCTATGACTTAGGCTCTTTACCGAGATCGGTGATGCAGTGTGTCTGAGGGACATGCCGTATCATGAATCGCCACACTGCGCACCCCCAAGGTTTCGTCCCGAGTGCCCCATTTTGAAGGACGTCACATGGTGTCCACTCAGAATGGGAAAGCCACCACACCACACCCCCCCCCCCCCCCAGCCTATAGCAGAATGATGGCCAGGCGGGGGATTTCCTGAAGCTGGTATAGCGGTTGTAAACCCTTACATATGTCAAAGTAACTGGCCTCAGGTGATCCACCGAGGTGAAACAAAGCCTCCTACATAAGAGGTACCTGTTTATTCTGCAGCCCTCTATCCTATACAGCTGTTCAAAGTACAACATTTCATTCACCTGCAGAAGTCAGGGGGTGGGAATCTGATGCCACACACTACACAGCTAAGAGCCGAGTATAATCTGAGACCCGAGTGCAGGGAATGGACACCCCTCATACACAGTCTCATAGGGAAACATTCACAGATGAGGCCGTCCATTACCTGCTGTGTACTGGAGCGGGGGTGAGGACATCTCCTGGGATTGCTTTGTGGCGGCATAGACCAGCGATGGCGAACCTTGGCACCCCAGATGTGTTGGAACTACATTTCCCATGATGCTCATGCACTATGCAGTGTAGTTGAGCGTCATGGGGAAATGTAGTGCCAAAACATTTGGGGTGCCAAGGTTCACCATCACTGGCATAGACTGTCAGACATAAAAATCGCACTAGGTGCTTTGGGTTGACACAAGTGGGTGTGCTGCCATAGATGTGTGGGGTTGGGTGCTGCCAGAGCCGTGAGTGGGTGGGTCGACTGGCACCGGTGGCTGCATTTGATGGGGGGGGGGTTCAGTATTTTTCAGTTTTTTTGTGCCCTCACGGAGGGGGGGGGGGGGGGGGTTGGGTGTGCTGCCATAGATGTGTGGGGGTTGGGTGCTGCCAGAGCCATGAGTGGCTGCGTGTGATGGGCACCAGCGGCTGCATTTGATGGGCACAGTATTTTTCAGTTTGTTTGTGCCCTCGGGGGGGGGGGGGGGGGTTGGGTGTGCTGCCATAGATGTGTGGGGGTTGAGGTTGGGTGCTGCACAGGTGGCTGCGTGTGACGGGCACCGGTGGCTGCATTTGATGGGCACAGTGGTGATGTGTGGGGGTTGGGTGCTGCCAGAGCCGTGAGTGGGTGAGTCGACTGGCTCCAGCGGCTGCATTTGATCGGTTGGGTGTGCTGCCATAGATGTGTGGGGGTTGGGTGCTGCCAGAGCCATGAGTGGCTGCGTGTGACGGGCACCAGCGGCTGCATTTGAGGGGCACAGTGGCTGCATTTGATGGGGGGGTTCAGTATTTTTCAGTTTGTTTGTGCCCTCGGGGGGGGGGGGGGTTGGCTGTGCTGCCATAGATGTGTGTGGGTTGAGGTTGGGTGCTGCACCGGTGGCTGTGTGTGACGGGCACCGGTGGCTGCTCTTGATGGGCACAGTGGTGATGTGTGGGGGTTGGGTGCTGCCAGAGCCGTGAGTGGGTGGGTCGACTGGCTCCAGCGGCTGCATTTGATCGGTTGGGTGTGCTGCCATAGATGTGTGGGGGTTGGGTGCTGCCAGAGCCATGAGTGGCTGCGTGTGACGGGATCCAGCGGCTGCATTTGAGGGGCACAGTGGCTGCATTTGATGGGGGGGGTTCAGTATTTTTCAGTTTGTTTGTGCCCTCGGGGGGGGGGGGGGGGGGGGTTGGGTGTGCTGCCATAGATGTGTGTGGGTTGAGGTTGGGTGCTGCACCGGTGGCTGTGTGTGATGGGCACCGGTGGCTGCATTTGATGGGCACAGTGGTGATGTGTGGGGGTTGGGTGCTGCCAGAGCCGTGAGTGGGTGGGTCGACGGGCTCCAGCGGCTGCATTTGATGGGGGGGGGGGGGGTGGGGGTTCAGTATTTTTCAGTTTGTTTGCGCCCTCCCCAAAAATTTTGAGCACCAGCCGCCACTGTATGTAATCGGTGAAGATGCAGATAGTAAAGCTTTCAAAACCTCAAAAAAAAATAAAAAAAAAAAAATATTGATGAAGGGGAGATCTGATCCCGGCAGCCAATGTGTGGCATACTTGGCTTCTCGATCGCATTTCGACGAGGCAGAATTCTCCAAATAGTTTGTGCGCCGTATGAAAGCCGTTTATTACCCTGAAATATTCCAGGATATTGAGCGTTTAGAAATGTCATTTTCAGTAAGCAAATAGCAGATGCGAGGTATTGCATTGCGTGCTCCGTCATGTGTTATTGTAATCACTGTACACACATTTTCTATTGTCCTCCGTGTGTCTCTCAGCAACATCGACAAATTGTATCACAGACACCTGATCCAGACCGGCGGTAATTGTATAGGGGCCCAGCAATTGTAAGGTGATATCCATCCCCCCCCCCACCCCCCACCCCCGAAAAAAAAAAAAAAAATCGTAGACATGTTTATCATAGTTGGGAAAGAGAGAGAGAGAAAAAAAAAAAAGACAGGAGTGAAATGCTGAGAACTTAATAATACTAAATATAAAGGTGAAAAGGATTAGAGGTAACCGGAGCTGGGCACAGCCTGTCCACTCCAGAAATCAGAAGGCTCCATTAAGGAGAATGGGGGGCTTTGAAGTTGCAGCGGAAAGAGCATTTTCACGAGGTCTTCAGTTGGCGTTTTGCTTCTTGTCCTGATGATAACCCTGATAATTTTGGCCCTTGCATATTTTAGTTTATAATGGCCATGGACATTTAGACCTTTAAATAGAACTTATTAGCATTTCCATCTAATAAGGGCTAGGCTGCTGATATGCAAATTGACCTCAATCTTAAATTAAGAGTAGGCATGACCCAGGTGAAGGCCTGAAGATCCTTCTATCCCTCCAGATTATATATATCCAGGGCCATCTTTAACATTGATTGGACCCTGGGCAAACATTTTCTTGGCCCCCCCCCCCCCCCCTACATGCAATTTCGCTCTCCACATGCTTTGAGACATACATCAAATAGCAGCTAGACTCAAAATCAGTTTATTGAATGAGATCAGGCAACGATTGCCATTTGTTGCCAGAGGTTTCAGTGTATCATTACCGCTCACTGACTGGCTGCTAGAGGTTACAGCACACATTATGGGTCACTGTTTATTTTCTAGAGGTTACAGCACATGACTTCTGTTTGTTGATTGGTTGTTGATTACTGTACATCAATACTGCTCACTGCTTGGTTGCTAGAGGTTACTGGACATCTATACCACTCACTGATTGGTTGCTAGAGGTTACTGCATATTCTTACCAATCATTGAGTGGTAAGAATATGCAGTAACCTCTAGGAACCACTCAATGATTGGTTGCTAAAGGTTACAGCACATCTCCTCACTGCATGCACACCACTGACTGGGGAGGTGAAGGGACCAATCAATAGACAGAAAACTCCTAGGAAGGCAGTGCTGGGGGAGGGGGCGTTTGGATCAGTGGCAGTGGGGTGGGGTGGGATTAGTTAGGAGGCAGTACTCTGTGGCAAATTCTGAATCATCTAGAACTTCACAATGAGATATCGGGACACAGCATGGGACTAAATCTTCAAGGGATAAGGGAATTTAAATCAGGATAGTTGGCAAGTATGAGGCAGCTGCTTTGAGCCCCACAATAATGATGGGGCCCAGGGCAGCTGCCCCTTTTGCCCTGCCTTAAAAACGGTCCTGTATATATCCCAGCATTAAAAACCTAACTTTGGGCAAAACCTAAAGTTTTGGTTTATTTTGCATTATTTGCCTCTTAAACTGGATGTTCCTGCCAAACACGTCTTCATAGCTTATCCCAGCAATTCCTCGCTAAAAGTCCTGGGTTTCTTCTATGGTGAATGGTGATTTCCTGCCCTGGGGACCTTTACACTATTCTGTGCTTAATATCCCTTAGGGTAGTAGTCTCCAAGCTGTGTCCCTTTGCCTTTAGCCAGCCCTTGAGGCACTATTTGTCCACCAACAAGGGGGGGCGTAAGTCTTGCCATTGACACCAACAATGGAGCAATATTCCTCTCTCTGATACCAAAGATGGGCACCCTTGTACTTACTGGCACCAATGACCCCAATGATGGGGCTCTATTTCTTCCACTGACACCAATGATGGTGCACGATTCCTCCCATTTACACCAACAATGGGGCACGATTCCTCCCATTTAAACCAACAATGGGGCACTATTCCACCCTTCGATATCAATGACGGGGCACTGTTTTCCCCCACTGGCACCAATGACGGGGCACTATTTTCCCCCACTGGCACCAATGACGGGGCACTATTTCCCCCCACTGGCACCAATGACGGGGCAAGTCAACTGTCCCCTTGTTTAGAAAGATTGGAGACCCCTGCCTTAGAGGACTGGTGCCCTCACTGTTCCCATGTACATTTTTTTGGCATTGAGGCTCCTACCGCTGTTTGTGTTTTGCTGGCGCCAATAGGAAATGTCCATGCCAGGCAGTCAGTGATGTGAACACATTAGAGGGACCCGACAGATATACACAGAAAAGTAGGAAGCCTCGGCACCGAAAGTCAAATAGGCATTTAGCGTGTGCCTTTTTTTATTTTTTTTTATTTTTTTTTCAATGAATTTAATCCTGGAGATGGTCTTTAAAGTGTCAAAAATTGTTAGCCCTACATTAAGGGACACGGATGGAACTATTCAGGTGCATTAGGTTATGCTGCTGCCTTCAGGATATTGGCATCAGAGGCCAGCAGCTACAGTAGTAGAGACTTCCACCGACCAGCAGAATAGGTATGCAAGCAGGTCACCCTGCGGATGATGGGGGCTCATCTGATGTGTTAAGTACTAACCGTCATTCACCAGAGCTCTTAATGGTGGAGATGGGTTTTACTGCATGTTACTTCTGCCAGAAAGTGAGCAAGCCTGGGTCCAATAGCAGGTATCACAGGTAGGGCTCATGCAGAAGTGTAGTCAGTAAGCAAGCCAACGGTCGGTAAAAAGGGTTTGCAGGTTGGGGTCAAGCGGAAGAGTAGTTGAGGAACAAGCCATAGGTTGGTAATGAAGATACATACAGCAGCAGGACTGAGAGCAAGATATTGGCTGTATGGAGTACAATCTGGCAAACGGGAAGTGCAGAAGCATAGCTTGTTTAGGAAGTTCATGTGAGGAGCAAAGTGTTCAAGAGAAATGAGGCATAAGGCAAGGTTGTCTAAGCAATCGGGGAAGGCGTTGTCTAGCATTTCAGGCAGCTCAGAAAGAAGAGTTTCCACCAGATGCAGCAGAGGTCCCAGGTTAAGACCCAGTCCCTGACAATTGGACACAAAGCTATAAGGGCCGCCCGGTATAACCCCTTACACGCCAAGCAGAAGGAATGGCTCATAGAGAGGAGAAGGACTTTTTTCTGGTATTCTCTGACTTCCTGTTCTAGGCTGGCGCTCCGTTTGTTCTCCATGCCCCCTTGTGTATGTGAATGTAGCCACCCTCTCTCCTGCTGGCTCCTGAGATGGACTACACATCTACATGTAGACAATTTCAGTTCTATGAGAATTGTACTATACATGTGACCAGAAATAAGGCCATTGCTAGCTCCCACACTAGTAGCATTTTAGGTGCATCAGTGGAGGATAAGGGAGCATGCAAAGGACAAAAAAAAGCCCCAGAACAATGGTAAGAGACTTTTTAAATAAAAACACACAGAGCCATAATATATTTCAAATTTTAGTGTGATGTAAAAAAAATTTTTTTAAAAAATGTTACTTGTCTCTTTAAGAGAGGTGGCTAAACAGGGTTGCCTGAAGAGCTGTACAACTGTAAGAGGCACGAATATCCACCTGGAAAAACTTAATGAACATGTGAATTGAAGGCCAGGTGGCGACCTTACAAATCTTAGAAACAGTCCTCCTTGGGCTTTTCTGCATCAAGCATCTGTTTCTCAGATTTGCGAGGTTCCCAACTGGTTTTTATGTTTATTCAATTGTTGCGTTCAATCAGCTAGATGTTTCGGCCCCCCCAAGATGCCGGCTTCGGCTGTAAGGTTTTTTCAGGTGACTCTGTAGGCTTTTTTGAGTCCTCTCTGTTAAGCTGTAGAAGTAGGAAAAGAAAGCGGCCACTGCACACCTCGCCAGGCCAGAGTGGTTGGCAGGTAAAAGAAGCCCCAGCTTGATTCCTCTAAGCCATGCCCCCAACATGTTTCATCTCGCCCCCTGGGGCTTAATCAAGATTAAGCCCTGGGGGTAGGGTAAAATATATGTTGGAGGCATGGCTTGGGTGAATCAAGCTGAGGCTGCTTTTACCTGCTAAGCACTCAGGCAAGGCTATCTCGTCCTACTTCTACAGCGTACTTTGGGTCTGGATGAACCTTTCTCCAACCTGCACCCTCACTAGTCGGCGGTATCCATATTTATCGGACCTTGTTGGCCTGAATGGGGACAACTGAACCTTTATCGTGGGACCCTCTGTTTCCCTGTTTGGTTTTGTAGGCTGTTAACTTTTTTTTCAGCTGTGTTGCCCACCCCTCAGTTGGATTGCTTCTGTATTTTCCAACTTCTCCCATGTCACCTTTTAAATGCATGTTGGATTTTTGACTTGCTGCAAAATCCTTTTCTTGGAGTACATTATGGGACACCAGTCCCTTCTCTCTTTTCCTAATGATCTATTCTTATTGCTTGCTACAAAACTGAGGCATGTCCAATCTCCCAAAGGCAGCAGCCAGCGACTCGAAGCATGGAAGCCAGTACTTCAGCATTGCAGTGAACATAAGTCCTTAGGTGTATTCAGGCCCATTCATACCATATGTGTTGGGCAGCCTTGCGGAACGCAATAGATAAGGCAATTTTTCCTTGCGTCCTATTTTTATTCACACTACCACAACGCGTGGTATACAGTATATGG
Organism: Lithobates pipiens; assembly: GCF_037356315.1. NCBI lineage: Eukaryota > Metazoa > Chordata > Amphibia > Anura > Ranidae > Lithobates > Lithobates pipiens. The sequence continues at coordinate 9,701,197 of NW_027507786.1, forward strand.
AACGTATTTGTCTATTGTAAACTGCACTTTAGAGCCATGTGGACAGCAAATTTTCTTTTTAAACCAAACGGTACCTGACTTTAGTGCAGTTCATATTTACAGTAATTAGACCTTGTTTGAACATTGAGGGAACCATTTGTAGTCCATTGCACTCTCGAGGCCCTCATAATGAGAGGTCATTTATCTGTGGTGTAGAGACCACAAAAGGTGACTTTTTTTAGGGGTTCTTGTCGTTTTTTTTGGCTGCAGTCCAGCTCCCCGCTGATTTGGGCTGGTCCAGATACGTTTAAAAATGGAAGACAAATGTCACTCATGTTTACGGTAACCCTGGGGTGGGTGTAACGCCCCCGGCAGAAAGTTCTTGTTTGGCAGCATTCTTTCCTTTGATGTTTTAACAGCTAAATTGTGTTGCTTAGAATCTTTCAGTGGCAGGTGTTTTACCACCTTTCATTACATTGCTAGATTTATGAGAATTAAAAGGTGTTTTTTATATTGTTTTTACTTTTTATTTTTAGGGTGAGGTCTATCAGTTGAAATTTTGGCAACCATTCAAGGTCATTCCCCAACTGCACACCCTCCCTTCACCATATCTGTCTCTTTCTCGTCTATGCTCTCTTTTGGGCTAGGTGCTCTCAGTCATGCCCTTAAACATTCCATTTAAGCACAGCACTCATTATCGGTGTTGGTAAAGGGGTAATGGTTATAGAACAGCACCTTCGCTCAGTGGTTGGCCATTCTGCCTTCCAGTACTAAGTTCATTGGTTTAAATCCCAACCATGACTATACCTGCATGAAGTTTGCGAGGTTCTTCCTGTGCTTGTTTGGGTTTTCTCAAGGTATTTCAGTTTTCTCCCTTACTTCAAAGACATGGTGGAAGGTTAAATGGCTCCTGTCTAAATTGTCCCTAGTATGTTCATGCATGTATGATAGGGACCTTAGATTGTAGGCTCCTTAAGGTCAGGGACTGATGTGCATGTACAATATATGAAAAGCGATGCGGAAATTGTTGGCACTGTATAAATACCTTTTTTACTTAAATATCTAACCTCATTTTTTTTCGTTTTGGATGGAGAAGGAAATGGTTAAAACCATTTTTGTCCTTTTTTCGCCATCTGTGTCCCATTGGGGATATTCCCCTCTCTTCCTGTCTTGCAAACACAAGAGGAAATCTCCTGAAAATTAGGGAAATTACCTCTCAGTTGTCACTTGAACAAAAGTGTCCCTGATTAAAAGTTCCCCTTAACTTTTTCTTGTGACGACTTAAATTTTTTTTTTGAATTTTACCTTTTAGTGTCGACGATGAGGGTCTATCAGAAAAAGGTGAAGCTGTAGGGGAGCAGTAGGGGACACAGACCGCTATGCAAATCTGTTAGAAATTTTGGAGGTGCTGGATTTTCTAGGCTTATTCCAACGATCGCAGGAAGTTTTCAACTAAGCTTCACTAGTTTGGTGAGGCAGGTACTCGGTGAGTACCAGAATATGACTTCGATAGGTTTTAATGGTTTTACGTTTTGAGCATCAGAGACAGGCAAAGCATTCCAGGGGCAACAACACTCAAACATTAAACATGCCCACTATGAGGGGTCCCCAATATTCCTGCAGAATGTATATTATGAATGATTGATAGATGGCAGCTGTCCTGGATTTGCTGGGACTTCCCTTCATCTTAGACCTATGTCCCGCTGATGCTGTGTCCCTGGCCATGTCCTTGGATCTTACCATCAATCGTAACAAAGTTACTGCACATGCTCAGTGACCCAAAAAAAGGCATTCTGGGGTCGTGAGTGCGTAGTTTCTGTGTTCTGTCGGATACAGCGACCCGTCAGAATTGGTAAAGGAAGTGACGTTCTGGCGCCGGCATCTTGCTACACCCCGCACTCGTCCACAGTAAGGATACACCAAGAAGGGGGCAAGAACATATCTTTACACCCACCGGAGTTTTGTATCTCACAGTTATTTTTAACAGTAAACGCAGCTTATAAGGTCAAATACAGTATTTAGAAATCCGACAGACTGTTTAGATGTTGAATTTTAAAAGCAGCAGCAAACCTGCTGATCTCACAGGTTTGGTAATCTGACTGAACACATCTGCCTTTATAATTCAACATGTACACAGCCCGATGGATTTCCAAATACTTTATTTAACCATATATGCTGTGTTTACTGTTACAAATAACTGTGAAATGCAAAACTCCGGTGGGTGTAACAAGATGTCCGCTTGACCCCTTCTCAGTGTATCCTTACTGTGGAGGAGTGCGGGGTGTAGCAAGATGGCTGTGAGGGAACGTCGCTTCCGCTACCAATTCTGACGGGTCGCCATAGTGACCCGTCAGAATTGGTCACCCATCACTAACTCTAAAGTGTTAGTGATGGGTGATCTCCACATATTCAAGGGCAGGGTCTGGGCAACCCATTAAGTGGGTGTGATTTGGATACACTTGTAGGCAGGTGCAGTCTCAGTCTGTGTTCTCCACTGCCAGTGGAGCTCGTCCACAGGTTCAATTCGGATTGGAGAGGAAGTTAAGAGAAACTCTGTTTCTCTGATTTTCCTCAGTCACGCGGGCAGTGATCCGGTTGATGCAGATGCCCCATGTGATCCTGGCAACCATCTTGGGTTAAGCAAAGTATATTTAAGACGCTGATCCCTTGGTTTGGCACGCTTTATGTGAGTGGACAGGTTAGGGACAGGATCCTCTTCTGACCGGGACAGTTGCAGCAATAGGGAAAGGTTCAGGTGGAGTAGGGAAAGGGCATGGGCTACATTTACTCCTTCAGGAAGCTTCCCATTTTGGGTTGTACTGGCCAGGCCACACTTCCCTCCTCGTGGTAGAAGCTGTCTACATTCCTGAGTCTTCTAACTGCTACTAACTTGCTGAATGGTTGTAAGTGGCACCGGATGGGTCAGCCTTCCGCCGGACCTGTTTGTGCTCTTGACTTACTGTTTCAACATAACATTCTTTGCAAATTGGGACTAAAGGCCCGTACACATGATCGGACTTTTTGACAACAAACATGCAAATTATCTGTTTTGAGGCAACATCCAACCCGTGTGTACGCTCCATCAGACAAACTTTTTGACAACATAAGTCCGATGGAGCAAAGTCCGATCGTGTGTACACAAAACCATTGGACTTTTGTGCAAAGTACAAACGCGCATGCTCAGAACCAATGCAAAAGATCAGACAACAATACAGAAGTTGACCAAAGGTGGCGCTGGAGTAATTGAACATCCTCTTTTGAAGTGTCGTCAGTATGTTGAAACGTCACTACGTTCGTGTTTGTTGCCTAAAAAGTCAGATTGTGTGTGTATGCAATACAAACTTACGGCCAACGCCCTTTGTACAAAAGTCCACGGGAAAGTTTGTAAAAAGTCTGATTGTGTGTATGAGGCTTTAGAGTGGACTCTTCAAATTTTGATCTGATGGATGTAAAGCATTTGTTGCATGTGGGTAGGTTGGCTATAAGGAAAACTTTGTTTTGTGCATCTCCCCAACGATGGGTGTCCTGTAATGAATCGAAATCCTCACTGTCTTCATCACAGTATAATAAAGCCAATTCACTATTCCGCATCTGCCTGGCCAGAGTGCTTTTCCGTGTTACCCCGGGACAGATGTAGCTAATTGAAGACCTTAAGGAAATCACCTTGCCTTTGGATGTGTAACACAGTAAATTATCGGAGTGAAGTTCCCGCCGGTCGCTTCATTTCAGACGTGTGGCAAAGGCGAGGGACGCGAAGCGGAATCGGCAGGGAACGTAATAGGATTTCAGTTTACGTTTCTCACTTGTGACATGTGCTTGGTATCCCTGTGAATTCTTTTCCTAATGTACCGTCCACAAGTCCAGGCACCTCTACTGCAGTGTAACCTTCAACACATTGCTTTGCTCTGATTTTTATACAGAGGCGTCTGCGAGATTCCCTATATCCCGACCTTTGCCAGTATCGTGTTAGTCCGGGTATATAGTCGCCTCTGAGACTCTTCAGATGGACTGGAATCACATGGTGATGACATGGATAGGCAGTTAAACAGCAATGCATTTTAGATAATACTGAGTACATAGACCTGAATAGGGGCAACACATTTTTAATCTTGTAGAAAGCAGATCATTGATTTTGTCATATAGTTATATTCAGGAATTAAACACAATCTAAAGGAAAATAAATTGCGCTAATTATTTAAATAACACAATGTGTGTGTGTGTGTGTATGTATGTATGTGTGTGTGTGTGTGTATATATATATATATAATTATATCTACAATGTATTGTGTGTAATATTTTTTACTCTCTATACATAGAACACTACACCCCCAACATGATCCACCACTGGACATGGCCATAATATAATTCTATTACACTCTATACATAGAACACTACACCTCCAACATGACCCACCACTGGGGATGATCATAATATAATTATATACATAGAACACTACACCCCCAAATATGACCCACCATTGGACATGATCATAATACAATTCTATTACACTCTATACATAGAACACTACACCTCCAATATGACCCACCACTGGACATGATCATAATACAATTCTATTACACTCTATACATAGAACACTACACCCCCAACATGACCCACCGCTGGACATGATCATAATACAATTCTATTACACTCTATACATAGAACACTACACCTCCAACTTGGCCAACCACTGGACACGATCATCATACAATTCTATTACGCTCTATAAATAGAACACTACACCCCCCAACATGACCCACCACTGGACATGACCATAATATAATTCTATACATGGAACGCTACACCTCCATGACCCACCACTGGACATGACCACAATATAATTCTATTACTCTCTATACATAGAAAACTACACCTCCAATATGACCCACCACTGGACATGATCATAATATAATTATATACATAGAACACTACACCCCCAACATGACTGACCACTGGACATGCCCATAATACAATTCGATTACACTCTATACATAGAAAACTACACCTCCAATATGACCCACCACTGGACATGATCATAATATAATTATATACATAGAACACTACACCCCCAACATGACTGACCACTGGACATGCCCATAATACAATTCGATTACACTCTATACATAGAACACTACATCCTCGACATGATCCACCACTGGGCACCATCATAATACAATTCTATTACACTCTATACATAGAACACTACGCCTCCAACATGACCCACCACTGGACATGATCATAATATAATTATATACATAGAACACTACACCCCCAACATGACTGACCACTGGACATGATCATCATACAATTCTATTACGCTCTATACATAGAACACTACATCCTCAACCCGAATCACCACTGGATGCGATCATAATACAATTCTGTACAAAGAACACTACACCCCAACATGACCATAGTACAATTCTATTAGACTCTATATATAGAACACTACACCCCCCAACATGACCCACCACTGGATATGACCATAATATAATTCTATACATTGAACACTACACCTCCAACATGACCCATCACTGGACATGACCATAGTACAATTCTATTACACCACTCTATACATAGAACACTACACCCCCAACATGACCCACCACTGGATATGGCCATAATATAATTCTATACATTGAACACTACACCTCCAACATGACCCATCACTGGACATGACCATAGTACAATTCTATTACACTCTATACATAGAACACTACACCCCCAACTTGGTCAACCACTGAATGCACAATACTTTTATTATAGTGCTGTAATTTGTTGGATTTGGTAGACTAGGGTGAGGTGTTGTGTATCCAGTATGACGGCCTAGCAGAAATGCTGCTTCTTCCTCGAGGTGTGCCGGCTGCCAAATTTCGTTGATCCGAGGAATCGGTTTGACTGTCTTTAGCCAGAGGGGCGTGGAGCACCTTGCGGGGCCCTCCAGCAGCGATGACATGAAAGCAGCTGTTTGTCTTTGGCAGCTTCAGATCAAGTTACCGAAGGTGTGGGCTTGCTTTAATTATTTACCTGGCAGCAGACTTGCACTGTGAGAGCTATAGAGACAAAGCATGGAGACAAAGGGGGGGGGGGGGACGCGACTGCATCCTGCACCTCATCAGGGCAGTGCTTTGAATTCTGTGCATTTTTTTCCGTTCTGATTTCCGCACAGATTAATACTCTCCTAAAATCCCACAATGAACCACTATAATAGCAACTATATCATTTTTACAAAAGCAGTGTGTAGGAGGGGAGGGAGGGGGGAGGAGATTGGTAGGTTGAATGGAGAGGATGCACACAAAGACCAAATATGCAGCAAAGTGCATTAACACACAAATGTTCCATCAAGGTGGCAACAGGGTCTGTGTAACGCAGCCAAACCCGGTACAGCATTACTTAATAGAATGTCTGAGGAAAAAAAACAATACAACACAGATACTGTGAATGGCTTATGATGTCCAAAAACATTTAATGGCGGTGGCTGGAAGGGTGATCTGGCAACAAGGAACCTGAAGACGGGAAGAGTTCCTAGCTGGTGGCACAGGTGTGCAGTCCCTACTCTGTTCTTCCTTTACTAAAACCTCTCCCTATACTAGCCACACGGTTCCTAACCAGTGGGTTCCTGTCCCTGATCTAGCAGCTTCACAAACGCATGCCAATTGCAGTGGGACAGTGCTCTTTATTAGCATTGCCCACACTAAAAATGGCCGCCCATGCCATCCAGACCTGCTGTCCTGATGATGCCTATGGAGGCCTCAGAGGAACAACAGTTCCTCCTGTCCTCTCTGTATGGCAGCTAATGTAATGGTGCCACCTCTGCAGGGAGGCTGAACTACACCTCCCTACAAAAGTTTTTATTGGTTTTCAGATCAGGGGATAAGACAGTTGCACAGGCTGCAGAATGACAGTAATGTTATGGGAGGGGGCCGCCCAGCACACCTCAGTAACCCAGAGTGCTCTAGGACAGGGATCCTCAAACTACGGCCCTCCAGCTGTTGCGAAACTACACATCCCATGAGGCATTGTAAAACTCTGACATTCACAGACATGACAAGGCATGATGGGAATTGTAGTTCCTGAACAACTGGAGGGCCATAGTTTGAAGACCCATGCTCTAGGAGATCAAGGGATAATGGGGTTTTATCCACAGGTGGGAAGACGTAGCATGGCAGTTTTTCTTAGTTTTGGATAGAGTGGCGATGGATTAGAACCTCTTCCAGTCTGTATTCTTGTCTGTGTCCCCATTGGGGAGATTCACCCCTCCTTATTTGTCTTGTTTACTAATTATAAAAAAGTGAAAGTAAAAGGAAAATCCCAAATTTTTGGTTGTCCCTGGAAACATAATGGAGAGGGAACTCTTCCAATGGGGACACACGGTCTGGTGACCTGGGGGGATTCTCTTAATTTTCAGGGATTTCCTCTCATTTCCTGTTTGGTTATTTGGACAGGAAGTGAAGGTAAACCTTCCCTAATGGAACACAGATGGCAAAAAATAAACGTTACAGGGTTTTATCCAAAGTTTTGCCAGTATTATTATTGATGTCTTTGACTTCCTGCCCTAGTAATGACCACACCCACTATTTCCTATATGGGTGTTAAAAAAAAAAAACTGGAACGTATGGAATATCTGTCCACTGGAGTTGCAGCAAAAGTTAAAAATACAACATAAATTTTAACTTCTACCCACTCTTGTGGAAATAAATGGACTTATTTTTAAGGAAACAAACATATTTGCTTTAAAGACTTCTTAAAGATAGCTGTATGATCCAACAGAATCCGTAATATTGACCTAAAGTCTAACCAGACACGGACTATTTTGCTCCTCTTGCTGTCTTTTTACCTAAACCAATGCTAAAAGTTGTGTCATGCTTACCTGTCAACGACTCCTGAAATCCGAACACAGCCGCGTGGTGGGTCAGCTGGGAGCTGTCAGAAGGTGAACTTCAAGCTGAGTCAGCTGGTCAATGGGTCTGACTGAACACCACTTCTGCCCCTTTCCAAGATCTACATGTTCCATTTCCAGGGCTAAGTTTGGATGCTATGACCTCGATATGGCCTGGACTTGTTGACAGGTCAGACACCAGCTCGGTTTAGTTAAAGGACAGCAGGAGGGTGTACAGTATATTGGCATTATGTTGAACTTTAGGTCCATTTGACCCCTTCCATTAGAGCTTTTATGGTATCGGTAGGGATAAAGAAAAACTATTAAGTTATATTTTGTAAACTTGCTTGATTTCCTAGATCTAACAAAGGAGCGGGTGTAGGGGGTAGAGCTACACTTATTGAGGAAAGGTTGTTCTAGACTTTGTTGAACGTTGGTTTGTGCATGGGCCATTCCTGACTTTTGAGGCTACTGAACACCCACATGAGTAACTTTCATAGTCTATGCTGCCACAACCAAGTAGGGTGTTGCATGTGCCAGTCTGCATTGCTATTGATCACATAGTCAAACACAAGGCCTGCGGGCCGAATTCGGCCCACCAGGCCATTTCATGTGGCCCTCACACCTCTCCTGCAGCACCTCCCCTGTCTCCATCTCCCCCACTTTGAGCAGTTGGCAGCAGAGAGGACAGAACTCATCCACTAAATCCTGCGCTTCTCCGTGTAGCCTTTAGAAGCTGGTCTCTAGTGCCCCCCATCCCCCTTTTCAGAGAGGTGGACAGACTTCCTACACATCCAGCACCCCCCTCTTCTCTGCCTCCCCTGGTCTCAGCGATTGGCAGACTCGGACAGTTGACTCCAGCCCTCCTCTGGTCCTCCTTCAGATCCTGAACTTTCTGCTTCCCAGCTCCCACCCCAGCTTCTCCCTGGCCCTGTGATATAAGCAAGGGTGGGAGACGCTTGACTTCTGATGGTGGCTGGGGCTCTTGACATCTGATGTACAGGGTGGGGGATGTTGGGTTCTCTGGAGATCTAGTCTTTCAGATTCCACTGGCCCTTTGAAGGCAACCAAAAGGGCAGTATTCGGTTGTATGCATGTTAAAAGTGTATTAAGAATATGCTCCCAATCCAAAGGCTGCTGGATGCACACCCCCGGATAAACCTATTTTAGCACATGTGGAGAATATGACTGTCTCCATGCAGTGTGTGGGTGATTGTTGGGGTTTTCCGGAATTTCTTGCATGGCAGAGTTGCGATCAGGCCTGGTGAACAATGATCAAATGAATGAGGCCCAAAAATTGAATAAACATTGTGGTCAGTAGAGGTGCCCATCAACTAAAAAGAAGCTTCCAAGTGGATTCTTAAGGAAGATTTGGTAGTAATCATAAAAACAGGTTAAAAGACCAACGTGTTTAGTGGCCACTTAATCAGGAAAAGGTATACAGTACGCTGGATAAAATACAATGCTGTGAAAATGTATTTGCCCCCTTTTATGTAATTATTACATCAAGATAACCAGAGTAAATACAAAATGCAATTTTTAAATGATGGTTTCATTTATTAAGGCAAAAAAAACTGTCCAAACCTCCCTGGCTTTATGTGAAAAAGTAATTTCCCCCTAAACCTAATGACTGGTTGTGCCATTTTTGGCGGCAACAACTGCAATCGTGCGTTTTCGATAACTGGCAATGGGTCTTTCACATTGCTGTGGAGCAATTTTGGCCCACTCTTCTTTGCAGAATTGTTTTAATTCAGCCACGTTGGAGGGTTTTCCAGCATGAACGGCCTGTTGTAAGGTCATGATACAGCATCTCAATTGGATTTAAGTCCGGGCTTTGACTAGGCCACTCCAAAACCTAAATGTTGCTTTGTTTGAACCATTTGTAGGTGGACTTGCTGTTGTGTTTCGGATCATTGTCCTGCTGCATAACCCAAGTGCACTTGAGCTTGAGGTCACGAACTGATAGCCAGAGATTCTCCTTTAGGATTTTCTGGTAGAGCTCAGAATTCATGGTTCCATCAATTATGGTAAGTCGTCCAGGTCCTGAAGCTGCAAAGCAGCTCTAGACCATCACGCTACCACCACCATGTCTGACTGTTATGATGTTCTGTTTATGAAATGCTGTATTCTTTTTATGCTAGATGTAGCGGGATGCGCACCTTCCAAAAGGTAAAATTGTCTCATCAGTCCACAGAATATTTGCCTAAAAGTCTTGGATAATCAAGATGTTTTTTGGTAAATGTGAGATGAGCCTTTATGTTCTTTTTGGTCAGCAGTGGCTTTGGCCTTGGAACTCTTCTATGGACGCCATTTTTGCCCAGTCTCTTCTATGGACGCCATTTTTGCCCAGTCTCTTCTATGGACGCCATTTTTGCCCAGTCTCTTCTATGGACGCCATTTTTGCCCAGTCTCTTCTATGGACGCCATTTTTGCCCAGTCTCTTCTATGGACGCCATTTTTGCCCAGTCTCTTCTATGGACGCCATTTTTGCCCAGTCTCTTCTATGGACGCCATTTTTGCCCAGTCTCTTCTATGGACGCCATTTTTGCCCAGTCTCTTCTATGGACGCCATTTTTGCCCAGTCTCTTCTATGGACGCCATTTTTGCCCAGTCTCTTCTATGGACGCCATTTTTGCCCAGTCTCTTCTATGGACGCCATTTTTGCCCAGTCTCTTCTATGGACGCCATTTTTGCCCAGTCTCTTCTATGGACGCCATTTTTGCCCAGTCTCTTCTATGGACGCCATTTTTGCCCAGTCTCTTCTATGGACGCCATTTTTGCCCAGTCTCTTCTATGGACGCCATTTTTGCCCAGTCTCTTATTGTTGAATCCTGAACACTGATCTTACCTGAGGCAAGTGAGGCCTGCATTTCCTTACATGTTGTCCTGGGTTCTTTTATGACCTCCTGGATGAGTTGTCGTCATGCATGCGGAGTAATTTTTGTAGGCCGGCCACTCCTGGGAAGGTTCTCCCCATGGTTCACTGGAGTTCCAAAGCCTTATAAATGGCTTTGAATACCCTTCCTAGACCGATACATGAACATTACTCTGTTTCTAATCTGTTCTTGAATTTTTTTTTTTTAGATTGTGGCATGATGTGTGGCTTATTGTGATCTGTTGGCATGCGTCACTTTGTCAGACAGCTTCTATTTATGTGATTTCTTGATTCAACAGGTCTGGCAGTAATCAGGCCTGGGCGTGGCAAGGGAAATTTAACTCTGCTTTCCAAAAAATTGTGGTTAATCACAGTTCATTCATGATTCAGCATGGGAGGGGGCAATTACTTTTTCACATAGGGCCCAGGCAGATTTGAAAAGCTTTTTTCCCCTTAATAAATGAAATAATACTTAAAAAAAAAAAAACTCTTCTTGGATTTACTTGAGTTATCTTTGTGTAATCATTTTTTTTTTGATCTGAATCATTTAAGTGTGAGAAATATGCAAAAAAAAATGGAAAAAAAAACGGGAAGGGGGCAAATACTTTTTAACAGCACTGTACATAAAAACATGACAAAAAAAAAATTTCAATGTGATTCCAAAGGGTGAAAAATATATGCAATAAAATATATATGTAATTTTAAAATCTAGTAATGCATCTATGGTGTTTTTAACCTGCATTTCTGTAGACCACTTCACATTTCAAGGATCCACATTGCAGAAACTGCGCTCAAAATGGCAAGCACAGGGCCAAGGACTCTTCATCAGTACTACCTGTTGGCTCCCAATTATTTTATTTTTTTTCCTACATAAGCCCTGGTTCACAATATGAATCGCCTATGAATTGCACTGCATTCCTGTGCAATTCACATGCTTTTCAGTGTGATGCTATTTGAGCCCATATCAATTTGAATGCGTTCAAATTGCACCGTGTCGCACCAAAGTAGCACATGCACCGATTTTAGAAACGCACTGCAACTGGATTACGTGAACATTTTGTACCATGGGATCTGGTGCAGGCAAACTCACTTTTTGCAATCTGCGTTTGGGGTGTAAACCTAGCTGTGGCAATGGGGCAGTGCGATTCGAACTCTGGAAACGTGTATGGGTTGTGGGTTTTCCGCGCAGCGTTCTAGTGTGAACTGGAGGTGTGCTGGCTTTTACCATCCCTAGTTCCATACTATCTGGAGGTGGACATCTTGGTAGAGGAGCAGGGCTTTGCTTTCTCATGTCAGTGCTGCCCTCTGATGGCTGGCAGAGTAATGATCACAAAGCAGCAGCAGAGATGGAGGAAGCACATATTCAAAGAATGAGAGAAGTAGAAGCAGGGAGATGTTTGCACTAGTCAGATACAGCTTCCACTCCAGCGAAGAGAACTGTGTACAGTAGTTACTCCTCCAAATCTGCTTAGAGTAGCATTTAGGAGGCAGTATTGTCATAGATGATCTCATACTGCATATACTGTATACAGCTACAGAGCTGCCTGGGTACAGGAAGTGCACTTCTGTTTTTTTGTTGTTTTTTTTAGGAGGAATTAAATACAAAATGTAAATTTTCAGGGTAATGGTTATGCCCAGTGAACATTTCTATGTATTCCCTATAGCAATTCTTCACTTTTTTGGATTCAGGTCCACTTTTAGTGTTGGATTTTGGATCCGGGTCCAATTTTAGTTGGATTTTGGATCCGGGTCCAATTTTAGTTTTGGATTTTTGGATTCAGGTCCACTTCTAGTGTTGGATTATTGAATCCAGGTCTACTTTTATCTAGCGTACACACGAGCGGAATGTCCGCCAGAAAAAGTCAGACGGAAGTTTTTCATCGTATATTCCGATCGTGTGTATGCCTCATCAGACTTTTCTTTTTTTTTTTTTTTTCATGAAAATTCTGATGGACCTAGAAATAGAACATGTTTTAAATATTTCCGACTGAACCAATTCCTAGCGGGAAAACCGCTCGTCTGTATGCTGTTCCGACGGACCAAAAACGACGCTCCATTCACACCTGAGCGATCTGCAGTGATAGCTACAGCCGCGTGTTTTTTTTAATTTTTTTATTTATTTATTTTTATTGCTTTTTGGAGGGGCATCCTTTATCTGAGTGGACCTCCCTCTGTTCCAAATAAGCTCAAAAAGAAGCTCCTGTACCAAATCTTGGCACAGAGCCAGGAACGTTTTGCCGAATTCTGCAGCAATTGTAGCGCGATTTTTGTCGCTCGACAATCGCAAAAAAAAAAAAAAACGAAAGACAGAATTGCGACGATTCCGCCTGCTATCCAGAACGCTTAGGCGTGAATGGAGCCCTAAGTGTTGGATTTTGGATTTAGGTCCTACTTTTAGTGTTGGCTTTGTGTCCTCTATTTTTAGTGTTGGATTTTTGGACTCCACTTTTAGTGAATGTTGGTTTTGTATTTTAGAAATAACATTGCCTAATTTTTATTTTATTTTTTATTTTTTGCATTAGGTTGTAAACTATTTCAACCAAATTATCACGACCAATTTAGTGAGGTGCCGCCCTTTTATGCATCCGCTACTTGAGCATTCAAGGGAGTGTTCGATAGTCTTTTTTTTTTTTTTTTTTTTTTCCCGTATTTTTGATTTACCGATATCCGCAGCTATCTGGCTTAAGGAAAATAGGAAGACGGGAAATATATATCAAAGAATTGCAAGGGATCAAAACTCCATTCGGATCAGACGCTATCTAATCTTATTTGGAACCAACTTATTCCCAGGGAAGTCGTGTACAAATGATTTCATTTTCTTTCCTGGACACGGGCAGCGCACGCCGTCGTCTCGCTGATGCTATTAAAGAATGTTGCTGGATGAAAATTAATAAAATACATTGTTGTCTTTCCTTAGGCATTCTGCAAGCTAAGCTAATACCCAGGTATTCCAGATATGAGAGATGTTTGGAGATTGCACGAAATGTTCTGCCGTGCTTGATCTGAGATGTACAGTGTTCTGTCTGCCCTCCGGCTCTTTCTGCTCAGAGCTGAATGTGGTTAATTAGCATCGGTCACCATAGCAACTGCCTCATCGTCTAAAACGCACTGTCTGTTCTGTGTGTGTGTGTATGTAGTTTTATCCTGTCACCCTGTTTACCTGAAAGGCCGACACTTGATGGGCTCATTCTGGCGGCCGGCATTCTGGCACGCCAAGCTTAAATGCAAGTACATTTTAAGAAACGCCCTACTTCCGAAATGATAAAACCTAATGTATATCTTGGGGGGAGGGGGAGGCACTGACCTGGCCACAGCTTCTGATTTTTTATTTTTATTTTTATTTTGAAAAATCTTTTTTAGCCAGCTGCTGCTATAGTGCATTGGGCCATCCTGCCACCCTGAACCTCCTCGTTGCACTGGGAGCGCCGTTATTTCACCATTTGGGATGTGTAGTGGGCGGCTCCTGCGAAGGAAGAATAGAAAATTACCTACTGCAGCTCTCGCCCCTAATACTTCTCCTGTATGGCTGCAGGGAAGTCCATGTGACGTCGCCTGCTGTCACTCGGGCCAGCTGTCGTTTCTTAATATAAAGAAAGCGGTCAGTTCGCCAGACCAATGGCTGAAAGAGTTCCCAGCCGTGGTTTTATTCAGTAGTCAATAAAAGAGAGCCAACGCGTTTCAGGTGTTCACACGCTCCCCCTTCATCAGGGTTACAACATAGGAAAAAAGATATAAAGTGAATTTGTCATATACACTTATAAAATAAGCATTCTAAAAAGAGGTAAACCACAGAAATATTTGTTATAAAGTTACTAGGATATAATTATTGTAAATCTCTTCTTTTCCTTTTTCTATCTTTCACGCTCTTGCGCTCTTTCTAGCTCTCTCTCTCGCTTCCCCCGTCATGTTTTTGCACTCTTTCGCTCCCTCGCTGTCTCTCATTTACATCCCCTTGTTTTCTCACTCTTTCGTTCTCGCTTTCTCTT
>NW_027507786.1:9716115-9831115 GCF_037356315.1 Lithobates pipiens
AACCCCACCCCCACTCCTCACAACCTCCCCACACTCAGCACCTATACCCTCCCCCCCACTCTCATACCCACCCCCCCCCTCTCTCTCTTCCCTCCCCCCCCCTCTCTCTCTTTTCCCTCCCCCCCCACTCTCTCTTTCCCTCCCCCCTCTCTCTCTCTCTCTCTCCCTCCCCCCTCTCTCTCTCTCCTCCTCCCCCCCTCTCTTCTCCCTCCCCCCCCTCTCTTTCTCCCTCCCCCCCCTCTCTTTCTCCCCCCCCCCTCTCTTTTTCCCCCCCACCCTCTCTTTCTCTCTCTCTGAACAGTATATATTCAATTATTTCATATAGTATTTTATAAAAATTAATCCTTTCACCTTTTTTTTTCCTCCAAGCCCTTTTTTTTTTTTTTTTTTTTATAATGTGCATATTATTTTTATATTGCAAATTTAATAGTCTATATATTTTGTAGTTTGTTGTAGCATTGATGGAAGTGTGCCTGATCTGTGAGAGATATACTTTAAGGTGGTCAGTAATTTCAGCCTCCATGTTGTCTCTGGCCATGTTTCCTTCAATCGATATGTATAGAAGTCTTCGGAGTTGCTCTTTGCACGGTACACCGACCTACCTGCTGTTTGGACCACGCTTGGCCTATTTGAAGTCCTGTGCTAATATTTGTAATGTGATGTAGGTTTTTTTTCCTTCCAGAATTTTAACTGTGGTCTTTATTGATCCGTTTGCTGAAGCTTACCTGGCTCATCTTTAGGTATTAGCAGAATGGGGTGAGGGTGGAACAGTAGGCGCCTTTCCTTTCCGGATTAGATAGATAAAATTTACAAAGGATTCTTCTCTTCAGACCAGCCATAACCTGTGCCTGCCCTTTACTGCTTCGGGGGGAAAAGCTGGACAACGGTGACCGATGCAAATTTTTATCTGCCAGATCTCTCTGCAAATCCAGAGGTTTGCAAGAAAAGTCATAAAATCTCTTTATTTCCTACTACCTGAAATTCATCCCTCTGGTGTGGGAGGCTTCAATTTGCATGTTCATTGATGTTTTTAGCTCACCAGGAAACATTCCACTTTCCTTATGCTCTGTAAAAAAAAAAAAAAAAAAAAAGGGGTAGAAAATGCTTTCTAAACAGATCAGTTTATTGATGCTTCAGGAAGAAAAGCTGACGATGCAGAGAGAGCGTTCCAGGTTTAAGAAAAGGGAATTGCTAGCTGGCCGTAGATCGAAATTCGGCCGGTTCTGCAGGGACTGGCCAAATCTCATTCCATCTATGGCCATTCCTGTTCGGGAGGAATCAATTTAATGATTACTTCCTCTCGAACGGGATTGTTGGTTTACTTTCATTCGATCAGTACTTGCGGCCAATCGGCCACAGTGCTGATCGGTGTATTGTGACCGAAGGAGTCCTACTGTCAGCATACAATACCACAGCAGGGAGGATAAAGTGCTTGTAAAGGCTGAAGGTTTTTTACCTTAATGCATTCTCTGCATTGAGGTTAAAAAAAACTATTGCCAGCTCTTCCTCCAAGCCCCATCTAAATACTAGCTTTATCTCGATCCAGCGCTGTGCCTGAGTGCAGCAGCTCTCCTCTCTCTCGCTCTCTCTCGCTCTCTCTCTTGGATTCAGTGAAAGTGTAGCCATTGGCTCCTTCTACTGTCAATCAAATCCATTGATGAGGGGTTGGGAAGCGGGTCCGAGCCACACTGAACCTCTGTACATTCTCTGGAAAAGTGTTTCTCAACAAGGGTTCTGTGGAACTCTAGCGTTCCTCCTCATGTTACCCCAGGGCAGTGAGCAATGGTGGGTTGATCTCCTCCACTTATACTGACCTCCAACGCAAGGTTTCAATTCTACATGGTCCCTTAATATTAGTGGAAACTATTTTTTTTTTTTTTATATTAAAAAATTTAACTGGGATTCTCAGAGAATTTAAAAATTATTTCAAGAGTCCCTTTAGAGTGTAAAGATTTAGAAGGGCTGCTCTGGAATAAGTCCCACAAAGCAACTGCAGTGCTACTATTGGTGGTTGGCCCTCTTTGCCAACAGAAGGCCATTGCTTTTCAGTGGGCTTTGAAGGCCATAGCGTGGTCTAATGCATTCTGTTACTGCATTTCAGAAGGCCTTGAGTGGTTGAATGGTTGCTCAATGGAGCTAGGAATGCAGCGGATAGGTGGTGGCTTCACACAGGTCAGGGACAAGCGTAAGTGCTTTCTGTACCCTTAAAGAAGAAAACCTCCATAACAGACTGTCATAAAAATTGGTTTTATTTTACCCATATATGCTATAAATAGACCTAATCTTATGTTGGTGGGAAAGGCCCTTATACTTTAGGTGGTGTAACCATTTATTCCTGTATGACGTGAACCCATGCATGAGCTGTAGTTCTCATTAAGTGCGCTCAACTGAGTACAAATTCAACAGAACCATTTGTCATAAAGTTGTTCTCCCTAGGCTTACCTTTGTGGAACGTGTTTTTTCCTTTATGAAAAATATAAACAGTTTCATCCATTTAGGAGAGCATTTGTCCCACTGGTGCCACTTATCAGGTGGCCCGTCCTTGGTTTCTGGCCAGATTCAAGTACCTTATGTGTCAGTTGCTTTTGCGGGCACCTTCTTGGTCACAAGCAACACTTGATGCATAGAAGCTCTTTGGTTTTCGTTTAAGCTCAACATCAAACATCTACCAGGCTTCCATGGAACTCTAGAAATTGCTAGGGGTTTTTTGACCAATGAAAAATTTCTGCCTCTCAGATAAGTTCCAACTGTCACCA
Organism: Lithobates pipiens; assembly: GCF_037356315.1. Classification (NCBI taxonomy): domain Eukaryota; kingdom Metazoa; phylum Chordata; class Amphibia; order Anura; family Ranidae; genus Lithobates; species Lithobates pipiens. Next base: position 9,718,872 of record NW_027507786.1, read on the forward strand.
TTGATCTTTTTGGCTATCTGTAAAGAGGTAATTCTTCCCAATGACCTCACATATTAGGACCCGTTCTTCCCACTGTCCATCACACCAATGCAGCCTTTTTCAACCTTGGCAACAAGAAGGAATCCTTGAAATAACTTTCTGGTCTCAGCGAACCCCCGCTAAGAATGACTTTACCTACAACTTATGATACATTAGTGTGGTGATCAGTGGGAAGAATGCCCCTTACACTTATGGTCATTAGGGGAAAAAGTACCAACTTACAGATAGCTAACTAGATCAATGGTGTCAGTGGGAACTTATCTGAGAGGCAGAAATTTCTCAAGGAACCCCTAGAGTACCTCCGGAGGGAATCCTAGGGTTCCATGGAACCCTGGTTGAGAAACCCCGCACTTATGTATCATGAGTTGCGGAGTCATTTTTAGCAGGGGTTCCCTAAGACCGGAAAGTTATTTCAAGGGTTCCTCTGTGTCCGAAAGGTTGCGAAAGGCTGATCTAAAGCTTGGGCATTGGTACAGGAATAATTTATGGTGAGCTGTAAGATCCTGTCTCCAGGCTAAAAGCTAAATTGCGACCAAAAGAAAAAAAAAAAGCGCTGGTGGATCAAGATGATGTTTAGTTCTTTTTCTGTAACCGAGTCTGAGTATTAGGCACGCATGATGAAAATTAAACGGAGGTTCTTGTGATCTTTGAAGAGTTTAGTTTAATTATAGGACTTCTTGAGGAAATCCACTTCTTTTCCCTGTATATTATCAGACACTCATAACATTGTTTTGAACTGCTTGGGTCGTACTGTTGAATTTTTTTTTTAGGAATGTATATTTTTGTGTCCGTATCATCGAATGTCATACTCACATTGGTCACACATGTCTCGTTGTCACACACACATTGGCTACACATATTTCCCTCTGGTTTTTGTCACACGCGTTTTAATGGCTTTTCTCTTGCTTGCTGTGCATTTTATGATGAGGAGTGTGGTTGTTTTTAAACCACAGGCACTGTTAGATGCTAACCGCATTATCGGATTAGGAGAAAAATTTGCTTGAGTGAAATTAAATTAAACTATTAAATTTGAAGGCATTACATTTAGATAATGTTTGGTAAATATGCCCTTTGGTGCTTTGAAGTCCAGAAGTTTTTCAGCGTTTTTTTTTCTTTACAATTAACACGTAATGCATTAAGGATCAGACGGTGCATGCTTGTCAGTATGGGAGGACTTCTGGTCAGAATTGAGCATGCTAAATAAAAGCTTTGAAAAAAAAAAGTCATGGGAAAATTTTTTTCCTTGTTGCGGTGATGACTTGAGGTCCAGCAGTTGCTCATTCTGTTTGTCTATTGTTTTCAGGGACTGTCCCAAAGGTGAGTTTCTGATTTCGAGTACTAACCAGCCCTTCCCCAAATTTTTATTCTGATTCACAAAGTGGTGTTTTTCCCCCTTCATCTTCCAGGACAGCTACTTGAGAGATGATTGGCTCTGTCCTTTTACAGGCAACACAAATCGGACACAATTTAAAAGGCCCCTCCCTTTCCTATGACCCTCAATTTTTTTTGTGCTGCTAGACCCTCCAGGAGTGCACACGAAACGTTTTTTTTTTTTCCCATTGGTCTAACTGTGGTTGACGGACCCACTCTTGCGGTATATGGCTAGACTAAGTGGTGGCTATGTCTGCTATATTTTTTCTTTTTTCCAAAAGGGTTTCCTTTTTTTTCCTGTTTTTTATTGTGGGTTACTTGCCGTTTTTACTTTAAACCGGCGACTCCCACTCCCCAGCATCCGTCAATCTGGAGTACGTCCTGCCAGGGTGGACTTAGGTGAGAAGGATGGGAGAGAGTTGGTTTCCTGGTGTCCGTTCTCCTCGCCAAGTGTACAAAAATGTTGTCGAATGACGCACTTCCGGTAACGTGGCAAATGGCGCCGGAAGTGGCGGGACACATTTCCGGACTCTGAGTAGCCATTCGAGGATGAGCGTTCTGGGGGACTGCTGCTAGAGGCTCAGGGAGCTTTGCTGGTACACACAGGCAAGCTATTGGCCTAGTGGCGTGCCTCGAGGGATCGGTGCTCCTTGTTTACAGTACAGTATCCCCTTCCCTGTCTGCTAAGGGTTTTCCCTCATGGCTGCTGAGGACATCCCTGCAGATGGAGCACCCACTCAGAATGATCCAGCAGCTGCATCAAATTCCAATGCTGCAAGAAAAACTCCAAGAGCTGACGGAGCAAGGGCTATTTGGTTGTTTTGTCACATTTAGTGAAAAAATATTTTCCTTTTTATATGCTTTTCCCTCCCTGTTTTTTTTTTTTTTTCCTAGGCTGACAATGCTCCTAAAAGTATGGGACCTGTAGGCCTAGGCTTCCTGATAGCTGTAAGAAGCTTTTATATGCAGGCTGTTGTCACTTTAAAGGAATCTGTGGCTACTTTTTAGTCCTTTTAACAATATGTTAGCAGTCCTAGGTCCTTCCACTTCAAAGTCTGTTACTGTAATTCCGAAGCCTTCAGTCCCGGCTGGGTCTCTACCTTCCTTGGGATCAGGAACCTTTAGTTCACAGGCTGTTTCTGATCTGGAAGAGGGATAAAATTCAGCATCTGACAAGGAGTTTGCGTCAGAGGTAAAAGACTGTTAGCTCAGCTAGATATATTTTTCCTATTTGAAGATATTGATCTGTTAGAAGCATGTTATACTTCTGATCAGATTGAGATGCCCCAACAGACTCCGTCTGCTCAGGATAAAATGTACAGGGTCGGCAGGGACATAAAACCAAAGTATTTTCCAGTACATAATTTCTCTCAGAGCGTAAAGCCTGGGATGCCTTGGCCTATTCTCTTGGTTCAACCCTAGCGTAGTCTTGTGTTGCTATGAATCTGGAGGTGTGGGTTCAAAGGCTAGATGCACTTCTTTTCTCCAACACTCCTGTGGAGGAAGTCGGGGAGTCTATCCCCCATATTGCCAAGTCGGTCGCATTTCTGGCTGACGTGGAAGCGGATACAGTTAGATCACTGGCAAGAACGTCAGCATTAATTACACAAGACAAGCTATCTGGTTGTAAACCCGGGAGGGGGATCTAACCTCCAAGGGTAAACTGTGTGGGATTTCCTTTGAGGGCAAGCTTTTATTCGATTCCTCCCTGGAGGAAGTCTTGGCTCGTTCCTCAGAGAAGAGTAAATGGTTCCCGTTTTCTGGAAGCCCTCAGAGTAAGAGAACTTTTCATAGCTTCCAGAACGAAGCTAACTTTAAGACTGGTGTCCAGTGGCTTTCGAATGATCATAAATGTAAGCGTCTCGAACAAGTTCTTGGTTTACAGACGATTCCGGATGGAAAGTTTTCTCTCAGTCAGATTTCTGTTGCTTCCAGGAGTCTTCATGGTAACTCTGGATCTTAAGGACGCTTTATCTTCATATCTCAATTTGCTGGAATCTGCGGTAATCTCTGAGATTTACGATCCTCGCGGAGAACAGTCCACAACATTGCCAGTTTAGAGACCCTTCCCTTTGGTCTCTCAGCAACCCCGAGAATTTTCAAGAAAATCATGGCCAAGATCATGGTCTATTTTTGGATACAAAAGATCTCAAGCATTCCGTATCTGGACGATTTTTTGATCTTCGCCTTTTTCAGGATCTACAGTTGATTTAGCAGACATTTCGGAAGTTTGGCTGGAGGGTCAATCTGAAGAAGTCTTAGGCCGCGTACACACGCGGGGACTGTTGGCTCAACTTTGTCCGCTGAACAGTGTTTCGGCGGACAGTCCGCTCGTGTGTGGGCTTCAGCGGACAGTCTGACGAACAAAGTTTTTCGGAAATTCCGTAAAACTGGCCGCTGAAACTTGGTTTGAGCAGACAGTCCGCCCGTGTGTAGGCTTGTTCGTCAAACTAAGTTCCGCGCATGCTCAGAAAGGATTTACACGCCGAAGGTTGCATTGCAGTGTATAGGACGTCGTATTTCTAGTCCCGCCGTACGTGCCGTTCACATCATCGCGCAAGTTTCAGCGGACTGTTCGTTCGTCGTGTGTGGCCAAGTCCGTCCATGCTAATTTTGAGCGGACTGTCCGCTCAAACTGTTTGACGAACAAAGTTGGGCGAACAGTCCCCGCGTGTGTACGCGGCCTTACTTGCTTCCCTCCCAGAAAGTTCTCTTTTTTGGGTTACCTGATAAACTTAGTCTCCCAAAGTTTTCTTTTCCTTCCGGGGGAAACGATAGCAAACATTCTTCACTCCGTGCAGATTTCAGGTTACTCCCGCAGGCATCCCTTCATCAAATAATGCAGTTATTGGGCTCAGCGGCAAATTCCAGGGGTGCCACGGGTCCAGTTGCATTTCAGGTCCCTTCAGGCATGTTTTCTGCATCAGTAAGATCACAGGTAAGACTCTTTTTGAATCCGCTTCAAGTTCCAGGAGAAGATTTTCTCAATCTGTCCTGGTGGGCGCAGCCGGAACATCTGCAGGGAGGGAAAACTTGGGCACAGCATTACCCAATATAAATTGCCACAGATGCCAGCCTGTGGGAGTGGGGAACTCATGCAGAAGACTGGCAGGCCAAGGGCTCCTGGCTGCCAGAGGAGGCAGCCCAGTCATCAAACTTCAGATATCTTTTAGCCATGGGGAAGGCTTTAGTAGCTCTGGAGGTGAGAGCCAATGCAAGAAACTTGTTTTGTTCTCAACGTGGCATATCTCAACAAGCAGGGGGACACTTCCTCGGACAGGCCTCTGTTGTTGAGCCAGCAGATTCTTACCTGAACAGAGAACAATGTTTCTTCGTTCAGGGCAGTTCACATCATTGGGACGGCAAATGTTCTGACAGTCTTCCTGAGCAGAATAAGTATCTGCTGCAGCAATTGGGAACTATACCAAGAAACTTTCCAGGAGGTCATATTGTAGTGGGGTGTTTCCAAAGTGGATCTTTGGACATCCAGCCTCAACAGGAAGCTTCCAACTTTCTTCTCGCTGAAGAGAGAGGCGGGGTCCTTGGGGAAAGGTGCACTCTTTACTGGGGGATTTCACTCTGGCCTATGCCTTCCTTCTGTTGCGCCTAGTAATTTGGAAGATTATTCAGGAGCAAGCAGAAGTTGTCCTGATTTGCCACAGGATTTGGTGGCCCAGGAGGAGTTGGTTCTCTGCACTAAGATCACTTTCGATAGATTCCCCCCCCCCGGCTTCTGCTGGACTGAAGGGACCTTCTCATGCAAGGGCCAGTACTCCATCCAATCCCTCAGACTTATCATTTGATAGCCTGGAGGCAGAGCGTCACGTCCTACAACTAAAGGGGTGTTCAGTTAAAGTTAGTGAATCTATTCTAGATAGCCATAGGTTAGTCACTAGAAAGATTTATGGGAAAGTCTGGAAGACTTTTTGTTTCCTGGCAGAAGAAAGCAGGAGTTGATTCCTTTTCTATCACCTGTATACTGGCGTTCTTACAGCAAGGGGTGGAAAGAGGGCTTTCTGTCAGCACCCTTAGGGTTCAAGTTACTGCCCTGTCTCTGTTCATGGAAAGAAGACTAGCTGAGGAGCCTTTGATTAAAAGATTTCTCTCAGCAAGAACTATATGTACACCCAAAGTTATGTACCGTAATGGTTTCACCCCTGGGATCTGTCGTTGGTTTTGAATGTTTTTACCAGAGCTCCCTCTGAACCGTTGGATGAGGCCTCTTAGATGAGGACATCATTTCTGGGAGATGGATTTCCGATTCAGAGTCTCTCTCTTGTAAATACCTTTTCTTGAGAATTGGGAGTAGTGATTAGTCCTGATCCTTTATATTCGTCTAGTTTTCTAAGATCCCAGGTGGTAGTTCTTCCTAGTTGTTGTTCCTCGACTGGGAATTCAGAGGAGGAAAGCTTTAGTTTTTTGCTTGTGAAGTGATGTCCTCTACATTTTTTTTTAGAAGTGCCTAGTGTGTTTAGGAAATCCTCCCAACTCTTAATTTCATTTAGTGGCACCTAAAAGGGGTCCAAAGCCAATCCTCTATTGTCCAATTTTGGTGAGCCGGTGTTAATTGTAGCCTCAATTTCCTGTTCTTAGCTGACGGGAGTGGCACCCGGTGTGGTTCTCTGCTTCTGGTAGCCCATCTCCTTCAAGGGTCAATGTGTTGGTTATTCAGAGATGGTATTCTGCATGCCTTGGGTGTAACGAGTGGTTATTTTGAGTTACTGTTGGCTTTCTAGCATCTGGAACCAGACTGCCTAATATACTCTGTGTGTATGTATATATGTATATGTGTATATATATAATATACTGTTGAGCTGGAGGTACTATTCCTGCAGCTTTCCCGGAGAACATGGGGTTACTTTTTTTTATTATTATTTAGATGTATTTTCTCGGTTTGCTGTTCTGTATTACAAAAATAAAAACGAAGACAAATGTGTTTTCAAGTGGTGTTGTGCCTTAATCTGATGTGTGTTCAGAAAAGGCTACTTACAAAAAATAAATAGTCCTTTTGAAAGTGTCACATTGTAGAAATTCTCAGTGGCCCATTGTGTCAGGCCGCCGTGTGAGTGCATTGCATGACAAAACTGGGGCCATTTTTCTGATTGTGGCACTTTTTAATGGTCACAATAAGCCCTTGTTTTTTTTTTTTTCCGAGAGGGTTTGCGCCGCACTTGTTTGTTACCCACGCATTGTAATTATTAGCCGCAAACAAAGCTTTCGTTTGTTTCGCTGTTCCGTGATTTATGTTCTTAAATGTCAATAAAATACACCCTGCATGTCACAAAAGGATTTGCAAGATGTTTGCGTACTGCGAGAGCGGCGTTAAATAAAATGCACATTTTTGTTTCTTTAATTTCATTTCTCTCTAAAGGGGGAGTATTCTCTGCTGTGCTCAGCACTTGTAAAGATGGATTTTGGAGGCTTTCTGCCCGGCCGCTTTGAGCCCTGCTATTGTTTTCGGGACTGAAACCAACACTTCTGCCCAGTGTCCTCCTCAGCAGCTGGGCCTGTCACTTCCAGTGCTCTCAATCCAGCCAGACTATTGGCAGAAGAAAGAAGCCTTATTTATGTGAAGGGGGTGCAGCGCGAAGTCTGCTGTTTTTTATTACACCATGAGAGCGTAAATTGCGGGTATCGGCTCCTTTGAGCTAGAATTTTAGCAACGTGATGTGTGTTGGATACGGTCTTTCTACATTTTTAGCAACATAGCTGAACTTGGTGAACATGTATCCCACAAAAGTGGAAGCTCCGCTTATCTGCCCCTCCCTTCCCCCTCCGGTGCCACAGTTGGCACCTTTCGGGGGGAGAGCGGGTAACAGTTCTGGACAGGTACGTGTCCCCACTTCTGTTGGACCTCACCGCGACGAGGTACGTCAGACGTTCGATCCCACCTCCTCTTTCCCCGCCGATGGGCCATTCAGAAAGCGCAGCTCACTTCGCGCAGTAGGGAATTGGCTTTGAAGCCGCAAGGCTTCACTGCTGGTTTCCCTTATAGGCAATGGCGGTGGCAGCACCCAAGAGCCGATGGAAGCATGGCTAGGGTGCCGACATTGCTGGATTCCAGGACAGGTAACTGTCCTAATATTAAGTCAGCAGCTACAGTATGTGTAACTGCTGGCTTTTGATTTTTACGCGGGGGGGGGGGGGGGGGGGGGGCTGGAGCACTGCTTTAAGAACTGCGTTCTGATACAGAAGACCTGGCAGTGGTAGGTCTTTTAAGAGTGAAGAACGGCAGCATGACTGGGTAAGCATTAGCTGGTAACAAGAGCAGCCGCCATCTTTAAAAATATTTTTTATTAGTGACTGAGTTGCAGTAACACTCATTCTGTTTTGGTTATTTAAGAGCTCGGCCGGACGAGATGTGTGTTTTTTTTTTTTTTTTTTTTTTTTTTTTTCGGACAGTGATATCTGGTTTAGCAGCTGCTGTCCAGGAATAACCGATGGTACAATTCCGTCACCTGCAGTTCTCCTCCTCCTCCTGTCACGCCAGCTTCCCTCTCCTTGTCCTCCCTACAGTCCTGGCATAACAACTTCTGTGTTTTACTGACAAATGGAGGTCTTTCTTGGACTTCTCCAGAGGCACGGTCCCCTCCGATCAGCAGTCGTGATTACAGTATAATCTCAGGAATGCGTATAGCCAGAGGGGGCCTGGGCCCCACCCGGTGTTGACACACACAGTAAATAAAGGAGCTGTCAAACAGGATCTGTGGGCCTTGTAATTATGGACAGACTAGGGGACATTGGCTGCCCCAGAGCTATTTTATTGTCTTAGTTCTTGTGTTTTTTTTTTTGTGTTTTCAGGACTTTTTAAATCGGTTTTATGGCACGGTTATGAATATGAGGTTCTGTCACCAAAGAAAAAGCGCGCAATGGTTAAACCCAACTACATACGTTTTTATAGTGTTTTTTTTTTTTTTTTTTTAACTTTCAAACATTTTTTATTTATAGTAGAGCAAAATATAAACAACGACAAGTGGGCATCGCCGTGCCAGGCAGGAAAATACAAAATACAAATTTGCAACTCAAGAGGATGAACCCGCAGAGTTTAATCTCAATCCTGAAACCTCATTATAAAAAAAATGTACCACTGAAATGAAACCTGGCAACAGATAAAAAAAAAAAAAAAAAAAAAAAAATAGTTCCATAACTTTTAGTAGCAGAAAAGCTGATCACAGAAGATAACATTTTAGGAAGATTTTTAGATGCAGATGATCTCCGTTGGCCTGAGGAGTTGCACTAAAATAAAACTACAAACACTCGCGAGTCATCTCTGACCATCTCCTATAGTAATAGGTCTGCAATCTCTGACCATCTCCTATAGTAATAGGTCTGCAATCTCTGACCATCTCCTATAGTTGTAGGTCTGCAATCTCTGACCATCTCCTATAGTTGTAGGTCTGCAATCTCTGACCATCTCCTATAGTAATAGGTCTGCAATCTCTGACCATCTCCTATAGTAATAGGTCTGCAATCTCTGACCATCTCCTATAGTAATAGGTCTGCAATCTCTGACCATCTCCTATAGTAATAGGTCTGCAATCTCTGACCATCTCCTATAGAGGTGGTCATCAACCCTGTCCCCAGGGCCCACTAACAGACCAGGCTTTATGTATTACCTTAGGGAGATCCAGGCTAGAACACTGCATAACCTGTGATGTATTTCAGTTATCTTGCAAACCTGGCCTGTTAGTGGGCCTTGAGGACAGGGTTGATGACCACTGTCCTATAGTAGTATGTCTACAATCTCCGACCATCTCCTGTAGTAGTAGGTCTGCAATCTCAGATCCATCTCCTATAGTAGTAGGTCTGCAAACTCTGTCCATCTCCTATAGTAGTAGGTCTGCAATCTCTGACCATCTCCTATAGTAGTAGGTCTGCAATCTCTGACCATCTCCTATAGTTGTAGGTCTGCAATCTCTGACCATCTCCTATAGTAGTAGGTCTGCAATCTCTGACCATCTCCTATAGTAGTAGGTCTGCAATCTTTGACCATCTCCTATAGTAGTAGGTCTGCAATCTCTGACCATCTCCTATAGTAGTAGGTCTGCAATCTCTGACCATCTCCTATAGTATATCTTCTATACGAGGTTCTGCCAAGTCTGTCTTGGGTTGATGTTGCATTGTAATACAAAAACAAGAGCCAGGATCTCGGTGCCTACACAAACGCCAAATATCCGTTTTCAGTGGAGGTAACCTTTAAAGCGGTAATAAACCAAAAAGCTAAAAATTATTATATTGCAGATTACCAATTCTTATATGTGACGTCTGCATTAGGTTATTTTTTAGGCTTGCTGCTTTTTTTTATTTATTTTTTTTATCTGGTGTTCGTCAGTCTTTCTCACAAAGGGTGGGGGATCGGCGGGCCAGACTGGTGCAATTGCCTCATCTATGCAGCGCTTTACTGGCGGCTTCCCATGCATGGTGGTGGGCGTCAGATTTCCCTTCCCCTGCTCTCCATGGGCATCGGCGGCTTCCGTTTCCTCCCTCAGCGACCAATTTGGGAGTCTTCTCTTTTCGGCCAAAACGGGTCCCAGACTCATGGCGCAATGCTCAGCATTTTGAGTCCACCCTATTTTGTAGCCTATTGGAGCCCATGCCTCTAATCCAGTGCTTCAAAAAAAACAAACACCCCCCCTGCCCCTGTAATTCATGGGTCCTGAAAGGAGCCGAACGCATGATAGGGGGGTGGCCATGAATCGATTCATGCTATACATGAATCTGTCCATTATTATTCGTATAGGGGGTGGTGTGGATAGAGGGGGTGGCGCTACGCGCCTCTAATGGATGGGCCACCACTGGGGTACGCCCTAAAACAGTAGATTTGTTCCTGGCCAGATAACCAGTCAGAAAGCCTAAAAAAAGAAAACAAATGCAGGCACACATCTAATGATTACTGGATAGTTGGAAGCTTTTTCCTTTTTAATGAGCTCTTCGCGTATTACGTTTCCTCCACTCACTAGAATCTCTGCTTTTCCTTCCTGCTAACATCAGACCTGTGCTGTGTGTTCAGCAGACTTTTATGTGTAAAAAATCCCTTCTTACAGATTGTTCCATGGAATCCTGTCGGCCCACACCTGTTCCCCGGGGCCGCCTCCCCTGTGTGGACGGAGTAGCACCAGGGTCAGATGTGTAATGTTTCCTCTTCAGATCTGCCAAGTCTGGAGACTTTTGTGTAAAACGCTCCTCCGCTTCTTCCAACGTGTCTGGTCTGGGGAAGAGGCTAAACCAACCGTAATCTCGGATTTTCACCCGTCTACAGCCCTGATGCCAGACAAGCTGCACTTATTGTGTGGCCCTCGCTGCCCCTGCAGACAGTACTCAGCCCAGTGAAGGAGAAATATTCATTCGATTGGATTCTGGTAGTTCTATGGTGTGGTGTATTTCTTTCTAATTTTCCCTTTTCTTGTTCTGCTTTGGTTCCTCTTATCTCTCAAGTCATTTTTACATGGGCTGTAAGGAGCACAGATGGTGGAAGTTGTGATCAGTAAGTCAATACAGTGATCTTTTACTAGTCTCGTGTAACCCTTTTCCAGTCAATGGCTGTCCCTGTAGCAGTCCACAGCAACTCCCATAGCACAGTTGCAGTCTGTCCGTCTCCCCCCGTCGCCTGTCTGTCCGTCTCCCCCCGTCGCCTGTCTGTCCGTCTCCCCCCGTCGCCTGTCTGTCCGTCTCCCCCCGTCGCCTGTCTGTCCGTCTCCCCCCGTCGCCTGTCTGTCCGTCTCCCCCCGTCGCCTGTCTGTCCGTCTCCCCCCGTCGCCTGTCTGTCCGTCTCCCCCCCCCCCCCCGTCGCCTGTCTGTCCGTCTCCCCCCCCCCCCCCCCGTCGCCTGTCTGTCCGTCTCCCCCCCCCCCCCCCCCCGTCGCCTGTCTGTCCGTCTCCCCCCCCCCCCCCGTCGCCTGTCTGTCCGTCGCCTGTCTGTCCGTCTCCCCCCCCCCCCCCCCCCGTCGCCTGTCTGTCCGTCTCCCCCCCCCATCGCCTGTCTGTCCGTCTTTCCCCCCCCCATCGCCTGTCTGTCCGTCTTCTCCCCCCCCCCCCCGTCGCCTGTCTGTCCGTCTCTCCCCCCCCCCCCCCCCCCCGTCGCCTGTCTGTCCGTCTCTTCCCCCCCCCCCCCCCGTCGCCTGTCTGTCCGTCTCTTCCCCCCCCCCGTCGCCTGTCTGTCCGTCTCCCTCCCCCCCGTCGCCTGTCTGTCCGTCTCCCCCCCCCCCCCCCGTCGCCTGTCTGTCCGTCTCCCCCCCCCCCCGTTGCCTGTCTGTCCGTCTCCCCCCCCCCCGTCGCCTGTCTGTCCGTCTCCCCCCCCCCCCCCCGTCGCCTGTCTGTCCGTCTTCCCCCCCCCCCCCGTCGCCTGTCTGTCCGTCTCCCCCCCCCCCGTCGCCTGTCTGTCCGTCTCCCCCCCCCCCGTTGCCTGTCTGTCCGTCTACCCCCCCCCCCCCCCGTCGCCTGTCTGTCCGTCTCCCCCCGTCGCCTGTCTGTCCGTCTCCCCCCCCCCCCCCGTCGCCTGTCTGTCCGTCTGGGAGGCCTGGCTCACATCAGCTGATGCTTCTTTTGAACCGCTATCTTAAAATGTTTGAGTTTTCTCTTTTCAAAGCTGCTCTAAACCCACCACCCCTCCAAACTCATTTCATTAATTGTACTCGACTGAGTCAACAATTGGCTTTCATTGAAATGGTTTAATGGGTGTGTGTGTGTTCAATAAAAACACAAGAAATTAGAACTGTGTGTTACCCGCTTAAGCACGTTGTGCCCGTTTTTTAAATTGCTTTGAGGTTCACTTACTTTTTCTTGACACTGTACATTTCAGCAGCTTTTATTTTTGAAACAATATCCTGTTTTTTAGCTCCTTTTAATATTTGTGCATCGTTGTACAGATACACCAGTGAGCTAAGAGCAATATGTACAAAAGGTGACAAGTGCTCAACAAGGCAATCTTCTCAGATGACGCGCGGTTCTGAAATCTATTTAATTTGCAGAGCCGTCGTGAATCGCGGTGACATTGTACTTCACAGAGAGCCGCATTCCACAAATTCGTATCACATACCTGTTCCCAGCGATGTAATATTGAACATATTGTTTTATCAATATCCATTACAGAAAAAAAAAATAAAGAACCAGCCTTCCTCTCTGCGCCTTGCCACATGTTCCTACACCGCTGCTGCTTCCCGGCTTTTACCGCTGGCGGGATCTTGTTGCATTGGCCTGGTGGCCTTGCAGAGCAGGGGTCCTGGGTTCAGTTCCCATCAGCGCCCCCCTCTTTTTTTTTTTTTTTTTGTCCTTGTATGCGGGCCTGTGAGCAAACAAGCAGGACAAAACTCTGGATAGCCGCACACTGGAAAAAGACTTGAAATCCCATCTTTAATTTGAAACAACGTGGGTCACATCAAAACATAATCAAAAGAATAACAGGGTACAGGGTGAGCTATGAGTAAGCACTGATTATGGTGTGAAACGCGTCAGACTTTCCTGTACCCTGTTATTCTTTTTGCTGTGGATTTTTTGATTTTGTTTTGATGTGACCCACGTTGTTTCAATTAAAGATGGGATTTCAAGTCTTTTTCCAGTGTGCGGCTATCCAGAGTTTTGTCCTGCTTGTTTGCTCATGGTGTGTGTAATGGTCAGCACCTAGGGCTCATCAATAGGAGACAGAGCTTCAGTCCTCGGGGATTACTTTGGAGCGGTGGTTCATCCTTTCTATGCGTGGCCTGTGGTGTGTGGGCTTCTTTCTGATACATGGGGATTTTGGTATAATGATATTCCTTCATATTTCACAGGTCTTTCTCCATGTGTACATTCACACCAAGTTGTCCAACAGTTGGGACCGGGTATATTACACTGGGAAAGGTGCTTACAGTGGTCAGCTTTTCTTCGTATGTTTTAAAGCAGAACTCCAGGTTGCCGACAGATGGGGCGGAGACGAGACTGGTCGCCCTACTCAAAGAGAAAGCAAAGCTGTGGGAGGGGCCCAGTAAGCTCCACCTACTACAGGTTGCCAACAGGTGTGGGGGGAGACGAGGCCAGTCACCCCCGCACAAAGAGCAGAGCTGTGGGAGGGGCCCAGCAAGCTCCACCTACTATAGGTTACCAACAGGTGTGAGGGGGGGAGACCGAGGCCAGTCACCCCTGCACAAAGAGCAGAGCTATGGGAAGGGCCCAGCAAGCTCCACCTACCACAGGTTGCCTGCAGGAGACACAGGAGGGGGTGGAGACAAGACCAGTCACTCTGCACAAGGAGAGAGAGAGCAAAACTGTGGGAGGGGCACAGCAAGCTCCACCTACTACAGGTTGCCGGAAGGAGGGGGCGGAGACAAGGCCAGTTATCCTGCACAAGGGAGAGAGCAGTAGTGAGCGGTCTTTATTACAAGATGGCTCACAATTGTTTCCCATGTGTCCCATTCACACTGCAATGCAGCATAGGGCTTAGTCATAATGTCTAAGGGCCGCTATACATGGAGCAAATCCCTTTAGGCCTCTTTCACACTGGGGCGTAAGTGGCATCGGCGGTAAAGCGGCGCTATTTTTAGCGGTGGTTTTCGGCTGCTAGTGGGGCAGTTTTAACCCCTGCTAGCGCCCGAAAAAGGCTTAAAAGCGGTGCAGCAACGGCGCTTGGCCGGCGGTATAGCCGCACTGCCCCATTGATTTCAATGGGTAGGAGAGGTGAATACACCGCTCCTTCGCCGCTCCAAAGATGCTGCTAGCAAGACTTTTTTCACCATCCTGCTAGCGCACTCCTCCCATAAAAGGGGCCATTTTTTTTTCAAGCGATATACAGCCGCTATTTTTAGCGCTGTAGCGCCTGAAAAACGCATCAGTGTGAAAGGGGCCTGGGGGGAATGCTTGATTCTCCCATCAACACAGACAGTGCTGTCAGGGGAATCCCTGCTTCTGAGCAACGTCTTCTCCCAGTGGGGGAAGCTGTCCCTGCCAGGAGAAGACCATAATTATCGATAGCGGGCATCGCAGGCGCTTGCGATAATTGCAAGTGAATCTGGCAGGCTGGTTGTACACAAGTTGATTGCTTAATCTACTTGAGCCTGCCCCTAATCTAATTCAACCTGCCCATTAATGGTTTTATACAAATTTTATGCGTTTTAGAACGTTTATGTAACCATTAATGGTTCCAATCTCTGCCAATTCCTGCTGAACTGGCCAAGATTCGAGCCGTGTACGGCCGGCCTAAGACTAAGCCCTATTGGGTGAAACGCGTTATGTGGTGGTCCAAGGTTGGAGCTGTTCTTCTCATGCCTGTGGATGTCTTGTACAATAAATGTGGATGTTGTGTGCGGCGGCCCTTTCTTCCTGCATAGACACAGGATTTGATTGACGGCAACAGAAGCCAATGGCTTCCACTGCTGCCTCTCTGTCCTGTGAAGAAGGAGAGAGCAGAGAAGGCCGATGCTCGTCTGCAGAGTGCTGGATTGAGATCGGTCTTAAGTATTTATGGGGGGGGGGGATCCTCGCTACAGAAGGTTTTCTAGCTCAATGCCAAGAATGCAAGAAAGTAAAAAACCATAACTCTTTAGAACCACCAATCGTGTAAGGCTCGGTTTGCCTCCTGGAGTTCCATTAGCAAGGTGGGGAGGAGCTGCTTGGACCGGAGAGATACTTGTTCAATGTCAGCCATTTAATTGATGTTTTTATTGCGGCCTGGAGTTCACCTTTAAGCACAGGAAGTGGGTTTCTGTTCGGTAGCCCGAGGATGTCAGAGCGAGGTGACATTGATGGGTAATTCGAGTGGCTTTAATCCTGCAGTGTCACTTTGTCTGTAAGTGGAGCCATATGCCTACAAAGTTGTAATGATTGCTGCATTATCAAAGAGGGCTGACAAACCTCTTTACTCCTATTTTGCTCTCATTACGGCCTAATTTTATATTTTAATATGTCCATTTGTAATTTAGATTAATGCAAATTGCCCCATCCTCATCTACAGTCTTAATTAGAATGACTGGAAAACATCGCCAAAAAAAATCCCTTACTGCTAATGTGATCACTCACTAAAGGAGGTTGTAGAAAGGCATTGAAAATTGTGTGTTTGTGGGCTCAGATAATTGAACGTTGTGTACATAGCAGTAGGACACCATTGCAAACACAGTTTGTTGGTGCAAAACGGGTCTGGCGGTTCATGACTGAGAAAGCAGTGTGTCAATTTTTTGTTGTAGTGCATTTTCTAAAAATGTTTGCTACCGTTTTGGCTGTGTGCAAAGGCATGGATAGTACTGCATGTGTGATAAGCTTGCATTTTGTATGTGCATTGGCATGCCATGTTCTCCCAAGGCCCACCTTGGACATGCATGGCTATAATGTAAGTTACATAAACGTTCTAAAACACATAAAATTTGTATAAAAGTTGCAGTGTAGGTGGACAATTTATACTGAGCCAGCTACCCAGGTGCAAAAGGAGTTTTCCATGTGAACTATGTTGATTAGACCAGTGGTCTTTAGACACTGGCCCTTTGCTCGCCTTTAATCCGACACTTCTCTGACACCAAAGATTGTGCACAATTCTTCCCACGCATGCTAATGATGGACCACCTTGCCTCCCACTGACGCTGCTGCTCCCGCCGGCGCGCCAAAGGTGGGGCCGCTGCTGCTCCCGCCGGCGCGCCAAAGGTGGGGCCGCTGCTGCTCCCGCCGGCGCGCCAAAGGTGGGGCCGCTGCTGCTCCCGCCGGCGCGCCAAAGGTGGGGCCGCTGCTGCTCCCGCCAGCCATCATCAGTACAATAAACTAGCCCTTTATTTTAGAAAATTTGGAGAACCCGGCAATGGGCTGAACACAAACATTGTGCCAAACATCTGCTCTTTTCAATTCTCGTCCCCGTTAGTAGGACCATCAGAGCTCTTCTTTGAAGTGGAACCACAGCCAAAACTTTAATGGTTTAGAATTTTATAAAGCCTGAAGTGCTCTAAGGGGTCCAGGAAGCTTGCATCTTTAATAAGTTAGCCAATGAGAGGATCACTTGAAGTCCAAACTTTCTAAGTTGTATATAGAAAGATTTACAGCTAATTCCCTGTCCTGTTGGCCACCTAGGATAAGACCGTAATAGGAAAATACCATCAATGGAGACACGGTAGTGGAAAAAAAACAAAAAACGGAGGCAGTTCCTAACCCTACTCGACTTTATCCAAAACAGAGAAATTGTTTTAGAGGGATTTTCCTCTAATTCTGATACACTTTAAAGGGATTTTCTAATAATTCTGGATCTCCAAGTGCCCTGGTTAGGGTGTGAACATTCCTGTGCAGGTTTATTGGCACCGATGGTTTGCTGCATTGTAATATTGATGCTAAAACTTTTCACATAGACTTTTGCCACATGAGATTTTTGGCATTATCCTAATGTGTCACTCACTACATTGTTATTGGTATGGATAGGTTCAGTAATGGGGCCTATAGTTTCGGTAATAAATGTATGCCAAAAATATATGTACTTGAATTTCCACTTTGGTAGATGCCCTACATATAGGTAGCCAGTCGGATGCCTTTCTGCTTAGATTCTGAGACCTCAACCTGGTGATTTGTATTACAAATAAGGGGGTAACAATAGGCGGCAGGTTGCTTTAGCCAGTTTAGCTTGGGAAGGGGGATGGAATAGAATTGACGTTTATATCTAGGTTTTAAAACAAAGAATTTTATACTTTTTACCACCTTCCCCTGGTCCAATCTTTCCAACCTTTAGCCATTACAGATTATGATTATTCATGATTTATATAGTGCCAACAGTTTACGCAGCGCTTTACAATGTAGTGGGGGGGCAGCACAATTACAGTACAATACAGAAGGGACAGGAGGGCCCGGCTCATAGAGCTTACATTCTAGGGAGGGGGTGGTGGTACAATAGGTAATATATGCGGGAATGATTTGATGTACATTACAGATGTATACTTGACTTGATCTGATGGCTGTGGTCTCCACTGTGCTACCTGCACATCAGAGCCCCTATAGACCTCTACAGGGTTGGAGACCAGCCGTTCTCAACCGAGCAACCTCGGGGGTTCCTCCAGAGGTTCACAGGGCTTCCTTGAGCTGTGGTTCTTTTGGTTTCTCATTTGATAGCATCTGCATGGTTCAACGGGCAATGCCACCTGCACAACACCAATGATCTTTTTGACTGCCCACAAGGTTGGTACTCTGACTACCACTATAAGAGGGGGGGAGCCTTTTCCCACTGATTCACAATTAATTGGTTTGAGTAGGGGTTCCCTGAGACCTAAAAATCTCTGTGCACACAATTAAGACCGGATTCCTGTAATGTTATGTTCTTTATGGGTATAATGTTCTAATGTTAGGCTTTCTTATAACATGCGATTTAACACTTATTTCAAGGGTTCCTCTAGGACAGTGGTGTCCAAACTGTGGCATGTGGGCCGAATGAGGCTCTGCTTGATTTTATCTGGTCTTTGGGGCACTATTCCTCCCACTGACACCAATGATGGGGCGCTATTCCCTTCCACTGACCCCAATGATGGGGCGCTATTCCCTTCCACTGACCCCAATGATGGGGCGCTATTCCCTTCCGCTGACCCCAATGATGGGGCGCTATTCCCTTCCGCTGACCCCAATGATGGGGCGCTATTCCCTTCCGCTGACCCCAATGATGGGGCGCTATTCCCTTCCGCTGACCCCAATGATGGGGCGCTATTCCCTTCCGCTGACCCCAATGATGGGGCGCTATTCCCTTCCGCTGACCCCAATGATGGGGCGCTATTCCCTTCCGCTGACCCCAATGATGGGGCGCTATTCCCTTCGCTGACCCCAATGATGGGGCGCTATTCCCTTCCGCTGCCACCAATGATGGGGCGCTATTCCCTTCCACTGACTAGAATGATGGGCACTATTCCTCCTCTCACTGACCACAGGTCCTTAAGGACCCCCCCCCCCCAAGTCGAAAGGTCTGCACACTGGCCCTTTGTTTAGAAAGTTTGGAGACCCCTGTCCTAGGACCAAAAGGGTGAGAAAGGTTGCCGTGAACAATTAAAGTTTGCCCAATAGAAGCTAATAAGGGCTGTAATGTGCAGACACACGAGCAGGGGCAATGAAAACATCAGGCGGTGGTTGAAACCAAACGGCAGAACTGTGGCTGTCTGATGGAGAGAAGTATGCATCTGTAGTAGATCCTGTAAGTTGCGAGGTGGGGCCTCCATGGCTCGGACTTGTATTTCTGGCACATCCCACAGATGCTCAATTGGGCTGACATCTGGAGAATTTGGAGGCCAAGAAGTCAACACCTTGAAGTCAACATCGTTGTGTTCCTCAAACCATTCTTGAATTCATCAGACCATGCCACCACCTTCCATTGATCTGTGGCCACGTTCTGATGCCCATTTTAGGCACTCTTGGCTGTGGACACTGGTCAGCATGGGCACCCTGACCGCTCTGCAGCTACACAAGCCCCTACACAACAAACTGTGATGCTCTTTTCTGACACCTTTTTAACAGAAACAGCATTCGCTTTTTCAGCAATTTGAGCTCCAGTAGCTCTTCCATTGGACCAGACTACGCGGTCCACCCTTCACTGCTCGCCCTCATCAATGAGCCTTGGCCACCTATGACCCCGTCACCAGTTCACTGGTTCTATCTTCCTTGGGCCACTTTTGGTTGGTCCTGACTACTCCAGAACGGGAACATCCCACAAGAGCTGCCGTTTTGGAGTTGCTCTGACCCAGTCGTCTAGACATTTAGAATTCGGCCTTTGTCAAATTTGCTCAAATCCTTACACTTGCCCATTTTTTTTACTTCCGGGACAACATGTTCATATCTTGCTGACTTTCTAATGCCATTGATATAAGATAATCAATGTTATTTTCCCTATCCTTGGTCAGAATGTTATGTCTGATCGGTGTATAAATCACATGTAAATCGGATTCTAGACAGGTGATGCCACCTAGCTGTTACTCGCTTACTTATGAAAATGCCCACTTCTAAAACGTTATATATCCGCGCACTCTCTGACTTATTCACATTCGATGTTGTGTTTACTTCCCAACACATTCTTGACATTGTGATTTAAATGCTATTTGGTTTCTTAAAAGCCAAAACAGCCTTTGCCGTCCCGCTTATTTTCATATTCATTCGCCCAGCGACTCGCTTTGTCCTGTTCCATAAAGCTGATTTAAAGGCACGCAACAAAACGCGCAGTATTAGCGGTCCGAGGCTGAAAGTCACGCTGAGACAACGTATTGAATGTCTCTGAAGAAATACGCTGCATTAAAAGATTTTCGGCTATGACTAAAATAGGAGGTATATTAGCAAGTACTTAAAGGCTCAAGCGGTAATGCCCTGTTTTTGTTGCGCCCCCCCAGGTCGCGCCATCGTCGTGTTAAGCAAATAGTCTTTCTGTATTTCCTGCGTAACTTTTTTTTTTTTTTTTGTAATATTACAGATTATAATCCTTACTTTGGGTTCTAAAGGCATGATGGTAAACCGCATAAAAAGAGCGGAATGAATCGTCGAGAAGTAAATACTGTATACCACGCTGCGTCTATGAAACAATAAAAAAAAAAAAAAAAACTTTTCAGCTTTCCAGGTCATTAACTTCAATCTTCAATCCCTTCAATAAAAAGAATGTTTAGCGCTATAGAATTGACTGTTGCCCCACGTACAGAAAACACACGCCGTACAGAACATCTGTTGTTACACTTCAGTCTCGGCGTCCGTATGCAGCTCCTTCAAAACGGCACATGGTCAGGCGCTCGGCGGAGTGCGGAGCCATAGAACGTTCCTAGGGCAGCTGCAAACTGAAATATAAAATATGGAAATTTGCATTTTAATGAGGATAATTTGTAAAAAAAAAAAAAAAAAAAATTCCAGCAAATGGTTGCATGCTGGTGCGATGAGAATTTTTTTTTTCTTTTTTACTACAACATATTACGTTAGTAAGGAAAGGTCATTTATAACAATTGAAGAACGTAGATTGGAGCAGAGGTGACGCTGCCTTAACCACTTGACCTACAGAAGGTTTTACCCCCTTTGTGACCCATGCCATTTTTTTCTTCGCCATTCAGCACTGTGACACTTTAACTGGTAATTGCGCGGTCATGCAACACTATGCGCAAGTTTAAATTTACCGTATTTATCAGCATATAACACGCACCTTCATTTTAGGAGGGAAGTTTCAGGGAAAAAAACTCAAATTTTAAATGAAGAACTTGGAAGCAAAATAAGGGTCGGTGCCCATCTGCAGTCTGATCAATGCCCACCTGCAGCCTCATAATTGCCCATCAGTGCTCACATGCAGCCTCATAATTGCCTATTAGTGCTCACCTGCAGCCTCATAATTTCCCATCAGTGCTCACATGCAGCCTCACAATTGCCCATCAGTGCTCACCTGCAGTCTCATAATTGCCTATTAGTGCTCACCTGCAGCCTCATAATTGCCCATCAGTGCTCACCTGCAGCCTCATAATTGCCCATCAGTGCTCACCTGCAGCCTCATAATTGCCCATCAGTGCTCACCTGCAGCCTCATAATTGCCCATCAGTGCTCCCCTGCAGCCTCATAATTGCCCATCAATGCCCATCTGCAGCCTCACCTCCGATTACTGCTGCCACGGAGAAGACAAGGGGGGGGGGGGGGGCTGGACGAGCGCCGTCAGATTGCATACAGCGTTTATCTCCTGCTTACTCGCCCGCCTCCTGGACCGGCTTCTATGATAGACAGAACAGCGGTCCAATGGCAGCCCAGAAGACGGGACTTCCTATTACAGAGGCCGCTGAGTAAACGGGGGGGGCGGGGGGGTGGGTTCTTGCTGTATGTAATCTGACGCCTCCCGTCCCCTCCTAGGCCGCCCAAATTGCAGTATCGGCGTATAACCCACACACGCTATTTGCACCCGATTTTCAGGGTGAAAAGGTGCGCGTTATACGCCAATAAATACAGTATGTCATTTTTTTTTTTTTCTTCTTTCACATCAGTAGAGCTCGGCATTATAGGACTTGTAGTGTCCAAGTTGCCTATATTGTGTGCTATAGGAAATTGTCAGAGACATTTACATTTGAACCCATAATAACATTCTCTTTTAACAATAAAGACCACTACCGGGATTTTAATGTCTTGCTACATAAATGAAAAAAAAAAAAAAAAAACCCCAAATACTTTGTTTATAAAACATGTCAAATCAAATCAAATTTCTTCATAAATTTAGGCCAAAATTTATTCTGCTACATGTCTTTTGTAAAAACCAACATTTATGGGAATGCTATACTATCGCGGACACTAATATAGTTCTGATCGTGATAAAGATACTGATCCATACAGACGCTATACTAGTAATAGCAATGATCAGCGACTTAGTGTAGCAGGAAATCTAGTGCTAACCGACACCGGTGTCGCTAGTGACACTAATGCCCCGTATATTCGACCACAAAATCTGTCGGATTTTTTTTTCCAACGGATTTTGGCTGAAACTTGTCTTGCATACACACGGTCGCACAAAGTTGTTGGAAAATCCGATCGTTCGGAACGAGGCGACGTAAAACAAGTACAACGGGACTACGTAGAGGCCAGTAGCTTTCATCTCCAAATTTTTTTCTGAGCATGCGTGCCACTTTGTGCGCTGGAAATTCTCTACACACGATCGGAAAAAGTCCGATCGGATTTTGTTGTCTGAGAATTTTAGATCCAGCTCTCAAACTTTTTCCGTTGGACATTCCGATGGAAAAAGTCAGAGAGAGCCCACACACGATCGGATTTTCCGACAACATAATCCTATCTGACTTTTTCCGTCGGAATTTCTGACTGTGTGTATGGGGCATAATACAGGGATCAGTGAGAATGCGATACACCAGCCTTTCTCAACCTTTTCAACACAGAGGAACCCTTGAAATAGTTCTCCGGTCTCGGGGAACCCCTGCTAAAAATTTGAAATCTACAATTCATGTCACATTAGTGTGATGGTCCTTGGGAAGAATGGTCCTTGCACTTGTGGTCCTTGGGAAGAATGGTCCTTACACTTGTGGTCATTGGGAAGAATGGTCCTTACACTTGTGGTCATTGGGAAGAATGGTCCTTACACTTGTGGTCATTGGGAAGAATGGTCCTTACGCTTGTGGTCATTGGGAAGAATGGTCCTTACACTTGTGGTCATTGGGAAAAATGGTCCTTAAACTTGTGGTCATTGGGAAGAATTACCTCCTTACAGATGACTAAAAAGATCAATGGGATCTTGGGAAGAGTGGGAACTTATCTGAGAGGCAGAAATTGCCCAATGCTGGAGGAACCCCTAGCAACCTCTGGAGGAACCCTGGTTGAGAATCACTGCTATACACTGTCACTGTACTAGAGACACTGGCTGAATGACAGGGCAATCAAATGGTTACCTGTGGAGGACAGTCTAGGAGTTGAATGTGACTAACAAGTGTATGTGTGCTGCTTGTAGGCACACAGAATCCTGTCTGGCTTCTGTCCCTGAGGGAAACGTGCTCAGGGAGAAGGAAACCGACCAGATCCTTTGTGTTCATTTTTACAAACACTCAGAGTTATGTGCGGTGATTGGCCACAGCCAATCATTGGCTGTAACCTGCTGACACTCATGCTGTGACCAGGCAGCATGCCCAAGAACCAGGAAGTAAGCCGCAAAGTACCCATATGGGTGGCAAGTGGCTAAAGGGGAACCTAAGTCGAAAGAACAAAAACGCATGCTTGGAATCAATGCGCACCAAACACTCTACTTGCACAGGGTACGATTGTTGGCCAACCGGTCATCTGATTTTGGTCAAAAGGGCGTGTGCCAGGATCTTGTCTTGCATACTAACGGTACACAATTGTCGCGCCACGAACGTAGTGACGTACTACAAGGAGTTTCAGCTCTTGAGCGCCACCCTTTGGGCCCCTTCTGCTAATTTCGTGTTTGGTGAGCTCTGATTCCGAGCATGCGTGTTTGTACTTTTGGCTTTTGTGTGACGGATTTGTGTACTGACCATACGAAAATCTGACGTCAAGCCGATGTCGGCTAAAAATGTACTAGCCTGTCTGTTGGCTGAAAATTGGACAAGAGTTGTCAAAAGGAGTGTACTAACGATAAGATTTTAGGACAACAGTCTGTCAACAGACAATCCCCTGCCAACAATCTTACCATGTGTATGAGGCTTAAATTTCCACTTTCCAAGCGGTAGAAGATCAGTGAAGCTGGGGGACCAGAGCAGGAGAAACTAACAGATGTTGGTGAGCAGTGTGGGAGCAATATAGTGGGAGGTGATGGGGGGGGGGGGGGGGCGGCTGGAGAGAGAAGATGATCAGCAAACTAGAGGATAAGCAGAGCTGGGGGTTACTAGTTAGCAGGGAGTCAGCAGAGCTGAGGCCTACCACTGAGGGAGGAGTCGGCAGAGCTGAGAGCTACCACTGAGGGAGGAGTCGGCAGAGCGGAGGGCTACCACTGAGGGAGGAGTCGGCAGAGCGGAGGGCTACCACTGAGGGAGGAGTCGGCAGAGCGGAGGCCTAATAATCTTGGAATCTCCCCCTGAATAGGGATTCTACTAAGTGGGGGTACTTACTGAGCTGGGGTTTTACCGGGCCCCTTTAAAACAAACAGAAAATCAACACACAACGGGCAATTTGCCAAGCTTCAATAAAGCTTCAAACAAAATCCGCTGAAGCGTCAAAAAAAAGCATGCTGAAGCGGTGGTCGCTTTTAATGTGTGTTGAAGTCGAATAAAGGTGTAAATGAGCCCTAGGTGTGTAAATTCTGAATTTCTTGAATTGGGTTGCGTGTTTTTTTTTTTTGCGGTCTTTATTGACCCCCCCCCCCCACCTCCCCGCCCCGCCGCCTTCACGTCGGCACATCGTGGATCATTTCCCATTGACTTGCGGCTGTGTGGTCTGCTCTTGCCCTTTGTGCACCCTTTCACGGCTTTTTAATATGTCACCAAGTAGGAAATCCTCACATTCTCATTTTTCCTCCCAACAATTATCGCGTTTCCCCCCCTGCGACCTGTCATTGCTGCCGCTGATTAATCGCCGTAATAATGCCGGGCAATCTTGGAACACACCTCTGCCAATAAATAATGAAATCAATTAATGACTCCTTCGTTCTAAACCCCCCCCCCCAAGTGCAGGTGCTGCAATATATCCTCCCGCCGCATGGCTCTGAGAAGCCTCGATGACGGACAGGCTCTTTTTTTTTTTTTTTTTTTTTTAACTGGCCGTCAATGAGAAATTCATGTGCCAGGCCTCTTCCGGTTAGTTATTAGCCCGGGCACAGGGGAACAATTTACACCATTTGTAAAAAAAAAAAAAAAATAAAATAAAACAGGCCTGGTCTCCTTCGCTTCTGTCTTGCCACGCCACCGTTTGTTTTTTTTGTTTTTTTTTTCTGTTTTTTTCTTTTTCTTCCTTTATTTTTCTTTCTTTTCTTTTTTTTTTTTCCTCTGCTCCCTCGTATCTTCTTTTTTTTTTTTTTTTTTTTCTTTTTTCTTTCTTTTTCTTTTTTTTTCCTCTGCTCCCTCGTATCTTTTTTATTTATCTTTTTTATTTATTTTATTTTTTTCTTTCTTTTTTTTTTTTTTTTTTTTCCTCTGCTCCCTCGTATCTTTTCTTTTTTTTTTCTCTCTCTGCTCCCTCGTATCTTGACGGGCGGGCGCTGTCCAATGAGTGGAAATTGACTTTGAAAAGTAGCAGCATAATTTCAGTAGATGAGAAGACAAAGTAAAGCGAGTTATTAGCCTGGCCCTGAGGAATTACAGCCAGGCAATTGTGATGTGATAAGACAGAGCCGGCAGGACTCCAGCCCGACCAGACCAGGCAGAGGGGTTAAATCAATATTTTCAATCTCTCCCAATCAATCTGGTGTTTGAGCAAGATGGAAACTTGTTAGCAATTGGCAGAATGTGTAAATGAAAAGTCAAACTTATTATTATTTGTTAAAAAGGAATCGGCACGTAGCGCCACGCTTTTCTGCCTGGCTCGTAATTCTTCCGTGATCGGCTGCTGGGGCATTCGGCGTGAAGGCGGCACACCACCTGGGGGGGTGGCTTGGTGGGGGGGGGGGGGGGGGCGTCTGAGCACCAGCCTGGCACACGCGCTGCCCCTGGATCTTTACAAACGATTGCCGCATCGATAGGACGTTTTCTGAGATGTGACAAGCCCGTGCTTATCGCTCATTACGGCCGGGGAGCGTGCTGGGGGAGAATTAAAACCATTCGTCCTGCAAGATGTCACCAGAAAATGGAGCCCCCCCCCGTGGATGTCACCGAATCATTATGAATTAGAATATTATTACACTCGTAGGATCCTCGTGGGGGCATGCAATGAATGCGCACATAGGCGACTCCCTTTTTTGCTTATTGTATTTATTTGATTATTTTGTAATTCTAATTGTCTGTTGTGAAATGCAGAGGGTAAGATTTTAATACCGCAAGCCGTTTTTTATTTTTTTTTAAATGAATTGGGGGGGGGGGTTCAGAAAACCACTGGCGAATGTTACTGAAAGACGACATTGGAGGATGTATGCACAAATAGGAAATGAATGAGACTATTCAGCCCCATTCACACCTAAGTTGAGCATCTTCTTTGTTTTTTGGGCATTTTTTATTTATTTTTTTGCCAATGAAAACGAATTACTAGACAATAAAATGCATGGCAAAACTCCCATAATGCATGTTTTTCAGGTCCTCCCATTGGAGTATTTTGGGGGAAATTTTGCAGCTCTTTCCCAACAGAAGCTTTTTTTATTTTCATTTTATTTATTTTTTTATTTTTATATTTATATTTTATTTTTTATATTTAAATTTTTTATTTTTTTTAATATATATATATATATATATATATATATATATATATATATATATATATAAAAAAATTTTACATTTTTTTTTTTTTTTTTATATTTAATTTTTATATTTTAATTTTAATTTTTTTTATTTTTTTTTATTTTTTTGTGTTTTTTTTTTTTTTTTTTGGTGAGAGTTTGACGTGACAATATGTAAAAGGAATAGTTGTTTGCTCTTCTTCTCAGGTCCCCGCAGGTGCTTCTGGCTCCTCTCCACTGCCGGGTGCTCACCGTAGTAAGCCACTTTCTATGGAGTCACTCGTGCAGGCTCACTACTGAGCCGCCCTGCCCGCTTCTATGGCCATTTTCAGCTGAATCCATATCCCTTAAATCCTGAATCTGCCTCCTGGAACATATGACGATTGCACAGTATATGTGGGGGGGGGGGGGGGGGAGGCAATGGTAGCCTTCCTACAATGCACCTGGGAGGCTCTGATTACATCACCAGTGCCTTACTCAGCCAGGTAGTGGGGGGAAAAAAACTGCAATGGTGATGTAGCCTTATTACGATGCATTTGGAAGGCTCTGGTTACATCAGGAGTACCTCGCTCAACCAGGAAGTGGGAAAAAAAATGAAAGTAAGTGGTGTTTTGCGCTCCTAGAAGATTATTTTCCTAGCAAATGCTAAGTGAGAATAAAATTTAGAATCATAACGTAAAATACTTAGGGGTCAAGATTACTGTCTAATTTTCAATACGGTGTTAATGGTAAAAAGCCGTAAAATGTATATAAAGTCCAAAAAATATATATAAAAAATATTTATAAATGTATATAAAAATATATATCGCTAGACAATAATTCTGTGCAAATAAACAAAGTATATAGATCAGTGCCACAGATAAATGTGCAAACAAGCAAATATATGGCAGGGCTGTGCAAGATATGCAAAGTGAAAATAGATAAATGAATCCCAATGTGCAATGTGGAGCTCGTATAGGGGCCACGGTGCCAATAGTGCAAGTGTAGCAGTGTTTTTCAGGGACACTGAGTGTTATTGTGATGCTCTTCAGGTGACAATGTGACTTTAGTGTGGAAAAACTCTTCAGTATCAATTGACTCTCGTGGCCTGTGCTAGGTTATTACCTTACTGCTGTAAGGTAAAGCGCATGTAGAAGAGGAGGGGGAGGGGTTTAAACTCCTTCAAGCTGTGGTGTTCCTGGACGTCCCTTATTGGGTATGCAGCAAAGCCTGGGGGGGGGGGGGGGGTCCTTGGGAGATCCTCTCGTTCGTTTTTTCCCCCCTGTGTCCGTCTCATATATTCAATGTAACAGGGTATAAAGAAGGGAGATAGAGCGTACCATGGTGTAGTATTTTCAAGCAAAAGCAGTTTATTAAATAAAATTGATAACTCACATTTCCATAAGTAGGTCGCACAATGTAAAAACGAGCGCCGAGCTGACAGTCTCTTCCGTGTCTGTATGCCTCTGTATCCTACGCGTTGCGTCACAACACACGTGCTTTCGACTGGGATGAGGCTTATGGGCAATGACATTGACACACAGATCCCCGCCCCCCCCCCCCCCCCCGTGTGAAAGGGGCCTAATGCATACACTTTTACAAATATTTGTTACATATATATATAATATTATATATAAAACAAAAATTGGTTGCTTAGTTAGGGGGTTGTCTAAAAATCGTTACATTCTTCCTCACTTTCTATCGCCTCTACAAAGCTACGTTTCTTGTAAAAAGTATACAGGTGATTACACAAAAAAATGTACTTGTGATCATCTTTGCTCATTTACGAAGAACGCGGCGATGTCGCGGAGTTGCAAAATGAGGGAGATTTCCCTGGCATGCTTTGCAGCTGCTCCTCAGTTTCTCAGGACTACGTATCCCATGGTACCTTGCTGCCTGCAAAGCGGGGGTATCCCAGTTCTGACTCCGCCTCCTGAAACTCCTGATCTCGGAAAGGCGGGCTCTGTGAAATGTGTGACCCAGCAGTGTCTACCCACAAGGGGCATCGTGACTACAGGGTCACAGGAATACAAGGAAGTGAGAGTGTGGGGAACGTCGTAAAGTAAAGTGTACAAAGTGTAGAATTGGGCGAGAAATGGCTGAAATACAATGTGGAAATGAATGTACGATTTTACTTTTTTGACCATAGATATGCTTTCATTTACACACACAAGATGAAGTGTATTTTTATAGAGGCGTTTGCACCTAATGGGGCCCAGTTAATTTTCTGTTTGTGGACACTTTACCTTAATTAGGATGTGAAGACCCGGCAACCAGCTTGATTACCTCTCATAAATTAATTATAGTTTATAGTTTTAAGTTTAAATTTGCAGCAGATACAATTCCACTGTAAAAAATTGAAAATTGAATGTATCAAAGTGTGTGTTTATTTTTATTTTTTTTTTTTTCATTTTTTAATTATTATTATTATATAGGATGTGTTTTTACTCACCATTGCTGATTTGATGATGTTTTCCAACTTTTTTGTCTTTTGTTCTTTTTTTTTTTTTTTTTTTTGTTCTTTTTTAAATAGACAGCGCAGGTGGTTTCATTTTCCATCGGCTTAGTAAAAAAAAAGGGCAATTCTGATTAGTAAATGAGTCATGAATGCGCTCGGAGTAGTGATTAGGTCGGTCCTTTTTTCTAAATTGATGATCATTTTTTTTTGATTTTTTTTTTTTTCTCTTCGGTGTCCTGAGGCCATGTGCCGTCATGGTTCTACAGGCATTGTTCACTTCATAAAAGAATACATTGCAATATATTTGTGTCTTTGTTTTTCCAGGGCAACCTTTCTTTTCGTTACCAAGAAAAAATAATCGGCGTGCCAGAAAATCTCGGTTGCTTTGGACACATTTTTTTTTTTTCTTTTTTCTATTTTTAGCCAATTTATCCCGGTGTTGATAAAAAAAAATAATAATAATTTGATTCCAGTTTGGAATGCTGGATTCTGGAATTTAGGATATTTGGCAGCAGTCTTCTAGAGGGTGTTATAACTGTGTTTTCGAAAACCTGTTCCATTCACCTTTTTACTTGATTGGTTGCCAGCAAAATCCAGCAGGCTTTTCACCGTGCCTCTGCTTGTGACTTTTGCCATGCATTCTGTGCTGTGCAACTACTTCATCCTGAGAACTGCAAAATGCTAGATTTTATAAATTAAAATAACAAACGTGTTAAACTTACCTACACATAGAAGCCCGACCCCCCCCCCCCCCTTCTCAGGTACCCCCCCTTCTCAGGTCCCCCACCCGCGCGCCTTGCCCCTCTCCCGCGCACGCCATGCCCCTCTCCCGCGCACGCCATGCCCCTCTCCCGCGCACGCCATGCCCCTCTCCCCGCGCACGCCATGCCCCTCTCCCCGCGCACGCCATGCCCCTCTCCCCGCGCACGCCATGCCCCTCTCCCCGCGCACGCCATGCCCCTCTCCCCGCGCACGCCATGCCCCTCTCCCCGCGCACGCCTTGCCCCTCTCCCCGCGCACGCCTTGCCCCTCTCCCCGCGCACGCCTTGCCCCTCTCCCCGCGCACGCCTTGCCCCTCTCCCCGCGCACGCCTTGCCCCTCTCCCCGCGCACGCCTGGCCCCTCTCCCCGCGCACGCCTGGCCCCTCTCCCCGCGCACGCCTGGCCCCTCTTCCCGCGCACGCCTGGCCCCTCTTCCCGCGCACGCCTGGCCCCTCTCCCCGCGCACGCCTGGCCCCTCTCCCCGCGCACGCCTTGCCCCTCTCCCCGCGCACGCCTTGCCCCTCTCCCCGCGCACGCCTTGCCCCTCTCCCCGCGCACGCCTTGCCCCTCTCCCCGCGCACGCCTGGCCCCTCTCCCCGCGCACGCCTGGCCCCTCTCCCCGCGCACGCCTGGCCCCTCTCCCCGCGCACGCCTGGCCCCTCTCCCCGCGCACGCCTGGCCCCTCTCCCCCGCTCACGCCTGGCCCCTCTCCCCCGCTCACGCCTGGCCCCTCTCCCCCGCGCACGCCTGGCCCCTCTCCCCGCGCACGCCTGGCCCCTCCCCGCTAACGAGTTTTCCCTGTAGCAAGCCTCTTGCTGGGGGGTGGGGAGGTTCTCGAGCCTCTACTTTCATGCACATCACTACCATTAGAACTTCTTTAAAGTGTATGCAAGCTCTAAATCCTCGTGCACATGGGGCATATGCACCCGTGCCCCGTGTTGTTGGAGGGCTGTTTCTACCTACAAAAGCGTAGACTGGTGTTCGTGGATCCCTTATGCGGGCAAACCCATTGAAATCAGTTGGGATATAGTAGCTGCACAGACACAGCTGCTGCTCCCAATGTGACATCCATGCGGGGGTGCATGGCTCCGAACGCAATCTGGGTGCACCTGCATGGATGTCACATTGGGAGCAGCGGCTCTGTCTTTTGCAGCTGCTGCATCCCGACTTATTTTTAAAGGGACTGCCTGCATGGGGATGCACGAACACTGGTGCACCACCATACATGCAAATACGCCCCTCGCACTGGCCAGATTCATATGCGAGTGAAGCCTAACTATTTTTCTCCTTTTTGCTCTGTTTAAATGTACCATTTTTATAAATGTTTTGTTCAAAAAGTGCAAAAAAAGTTTTTTACCCAGAGAGAAATCCACCAAGCGCCTAACTTCCTGTGATTTTGGACTGTTATCAGTTAGCATTGTTCTCCCAATATCTCAGACAACAATACGCCTCCCCCTGTTCTAGAGACGTGAAGGTGGTGTTTATGTAGTTTGTGCACGCTCCCTTTCCTAGTTTGACAACAATGTTTAGCGGGGTTGTCACATAGCTCCCAACTGTCCCGGATTTGGAGAAATGTCCCCTCTGTCCCTCATTCCTCTTCATTTGTCCCTCATTTTGGTCTGATCTATATAGTTGTATATAAAATGCACTTTTTCAAAAAGTGTTTCCCAGTGCTAAACCTTTCATCTAAATTGCTGCATTTGTAAACTCCAGAAGCCAATATAAAGGAATAGTAGTGGTAAAAAAAGCACTCGTGGGTTTAATCAATCTTGTTTTTTTTGTTGTGTTTTTTTTGTACAATTCCCCTTTAAGGGGGCGTGACCAGGGGTGTGTCCCTATGCCTGCATACTTTTGCTGATAGGTGTCCCTCATCCCCATCTCAAAAAGTTGGGTGGTGTGTTGTCACCCTAGGACAGGAAGTGAGGTAATGGCAGGATTACCAGGCTAAAATAAAGTATGAAGAATGCAGCTGCCAGATCCTAAGGAGCGGTGACCTGCAACATGATCATTTTCTTGTTCCTGGGTATAGATATTCTTTAGGAATATACCTCTAGGTTCAGTTTGGGATTATGGCCTGACGTGCCCAGACGTGACTAGGCATGATGAATTGTAGTTCCTGAACAACTGCAGGGCCATGGTTTGGAGACCCCTGATCTACGTCATCCAGCCCCTGTTACATTCTAGCCTACATTGTGGCTTCATTTTTTATGAGTTATCACAACTCTATACCAGTGATGGGGAACCTCGGCACCCCAGATGTTTTGGAACTACATTTCCCATGATGCTCTTGCACTCTGCAGTGTAGTTTTGAACATCATGGGAAAAGTAGTTCCAAAACATCTGGGGTGCCAAGGTTCGCCATCACTGCTCTATACCATGAACTTAAAAAAAAAAAAAAGAAAAAGAAAGTTGAATGGGTTAATCCACGCAATGGTGATACGTCAGTTGCAGGTATAATCTGGTGGGCTCCTTACCTCTTGTAGCTGCAACTTTCCCACTCCACCTGGCTCTGTTCCCACTGACCACTGAGGGCAGCACAGTGGTGTAGTGGTTAGCACTCTCACCTAGCAGTAAGAAGGGTTGCTGGTTCAAATCCCAACCACGACACTACCTGCCTGGAGTTTCCATGTTCTCCCTGTGCCTGCGTGGGTTTCCTCCGGGTACTCCGGTTTCCTCCCACAATCCAAAGACATGCAGGTAGGTTAATTGGCTTCTGTCCAAAATTGGCCCTAGTATATGAATGGGGACCTTGGATTGTGTAGGCTCTTTGAGGGTAGGGACCAATGTAAGTGTGCGATGTACAGGGCAATTGTAGACACTCGCTCAGGTTGAACTGGATGGGACTGGTGTCTTTATTCAACCTTACTAACCATGAAACCATGACCTATACTGCAACAAGTAGGGTCCCTGCCCTCATTCTGTTGCATTCCCTGAAATATAAAATAAATATTCAGTATATAGGATGAGGGTCTTGTAATTTTGTGCCCAGAGTACTTGAGAAGTTCAAGGAATGGTCAGATGATGGTCTATCAAGCGTGTGGTGTAAACTGACCCATCTTACACGTGCTGAACCTTCTACAATTCGCTAAACCCAACTCTCCATCCTCCCCAATAGTTCAAATGATCTGTCCTGCTTGGCCCTATTGAGACAATGAGTCAGGAGGAACTACAGAGGAGACTGGCAGCAGAAGCGCAGAATTTCTGGTCTGTGCCCCTCTCTGAGCATTGCAAGAAGGGGGTCATAATTAACCAGGGGTGTAATTTCCTGACAATGGAGCGTTGATCCTGAGATGCATTGAACATACATCAACCTTCTTATCATACAAGGAGTTGTACCTCTGGTGAGCATGCTTTTGGGCACCTTGGAAGGCAGCACCACTTAATGGGGGGTTGAAGATTCTGAGCATTGGAAGAACATAGTTGTAGTGGAGAAGTTTGTGAAGAAGTGATCCTGGGATATATCGATATATTGACCTTCTGATCATACAAGGTGAGGTTAGCTAAGGTGCTCTTAATTGTCTAGTGATGTGATATCCTGAAGTAGAGCAGTTAAGCTCAGGTGTGAATGCAGCCAACGTGATGCGATTTTGTACAGGTCAAAAGGCCACCAATGTAAAAAGCAGAAAAACATCTGTAATCTACCCCAAAAAAACTCCAAAAAACTGGAACGTTTGAGCTTTAGGCATTTTGGATTGGAGATGTGGACCATCTCATAGAAAATCATCGTTTTTTTTCCCCTCCAGCGTTTTTGAGCTTCAAGCTACAAAACGCTCAGGTGTTTGTGAAGAAGTGATCCCGAGTTACATTGACTCTATATTGACCTCCTTATCATACAAAGGGGTCAACTACCGCTAAACGTGGTCATAATTGTCCAGTGGTGTCATCTCCTCACAGTGGAGCAGCTTGTGAAGGAATGGTCCTGGGACACATTGAGCATATATTGAACACTTTATCATGCAAGGGGTCAACTACTTCTGATGGTTGTCAGAATTGTCCAGTGGTGTAATTTCCTTACAGCGGAGCAGTACGTGGAGGAATGATCCTGGGGTACATTGACCGTGTATTGACTTTCTTATCATACAAGGGGTCAACCAGCTCTGGTGAATGAGCATGCTGCTTTTCGGGAACCTTGGAAGGCAGCATCACTTAATGGAGGTCTGAACATTGCAAGAAGGTGGTCATAACTGCCCAGTGGTGTAATTTTCTAACAGTGGAAGAGTGAACATTGGATACATTGAGCATATATTGACCTGCTTATCATACAAGGGATCAATTACCTGAAGGTGGTCATCATTTTCCAGTGGTGAAATGTGTCTTGGGATCACTCCTTCACAAACTGCTTCCACTGTCAGGAAATTAAACCACTGGGCAATTATGACCACCTTCTTGCAATGTTCAGATTCTTCAACCCTTAAGTGCTGCCACCTTCCAAAGTGCCCCAAAAGTATGCTTACTCACCAGAGGTAGTTGACTCCTCGTATGATAAGAAGGTCAATATATCTCCTTCCTCCACGCACTCCTCCACTGTCAGAAAATTACACCACTGGACAATTATGACCACCTTCAGAGGTAGTTATACAAAGTGCAAAAGAAGTGTGCAATCAAGAACATTCACTCAAAAGTGCTTCCACGTTGAAAAGTACCAACCTTTTCAACCCCGCTAAGCGCTGCTGCCTTCCAGGATGCCCCAAAAGAATGCCCATTCACAAGAGGTAGTTGACCCCTTTTATGATAAGGAGGTCAATATGCACTTAATGTATCCCAGATTACCCCTGCAGTAACTGCTCCACTGTCAGGAAATTACACCGCTGGGCAGTTATGAGTACCTTCAGAGGTAATTTCCTGACAGTGGATGAGTGATCTTGGGATACATTGAGTGTATATTGTCCTTATCGTACAAGGGGACAACTACCTCTGGTGAGTGAGCTTTCTTTTGGGGCACCTTGGAAAGCAGCAGCAATTAGCGACTGATAAAAAGGTTGGTACTTTGCAGCTTGGAAGCACTTTTGAATGGATGTGCTTAGTTGCACACATCTTTTGACCTTTTATATGATACAAGTTGAATTCACCTTAACACATCTTTTGTTCAGTTATTTTATTATTCCATTATTTTATAACTTTTTTTATTAACATTGATTGCACGGAGCACATTGACATTGGAAATGGCATTAGGTAATGAGTAGCATCATTGTCTTTTATAATTGTTTAATCACTATTCAGATGGTCCTCTGGTGCAATAGTATGGTCCACATTACCAGAAGAGCTCCTCTTGATGCAGTCAGAATATACATCATGAACGCAGTGCATCTAGAGCAACCAGGGTTCCTGCAGAAGTTGCTAGGAGTTCTTTGAGCGGTCACTGATGGACCTCTTATTCAATGACGCTTGCAGAATTTTGGGTTCGTCCAGAAGTTGTGAGAGGGTTCCTTGAGCCATCACTCGGTGGCACAGTGGTGTAGTGGTTGGCGGCACAGTGGTGTAGTGGGTAGCACTTTCACCTAGCAGTAAAAAGGGTTGCTGGTTCGAATCCTGAGCACGACACTACCTGCCTGGAGTTTGCATGTTCTCCCTGTGCCTGCATGGGTTGCCCCAGGTACTCCAGTTTCCTCCCACACTCCAAAGACATGCAGGTAGGTTAATTGGCTTCTGTCCAAAATTGGCCCTAGTATATGAATGGGGACCTTTGGATTGTGGGCTCCTGGAGGGTAGGGACTGATGTGAGTGTGCAATGTACAGGGATAGGGACAATTGTAGACACTCACTCAGGTTGAACTAGATGGACTGGTGTCTTTATTCAACCTTACTAACTATGTAACTATCACTGATGGACCTCTTATTCAATGACGCTTGCAGAATTTCGGGTTCATCCAGAAGTTGAGGGGGTTCCTTGAGCCATCACTGATGGACCTCTTATTCAATGACACTTGCTTAATTTTGGGTTCCTCTTGAAGCTGTTGGAGGCTCCTTGAGCGGTCACTGATGGACCTCTTATTCAATGACACTTGCAGAATTTTCAGGTTCGTCCAGAAGTTGTGAGGGAGTTCCTTGAGCAGTCACTGATAGACCTCTTATTCAATGGCACTTGCTTAATTTTGAGTTCCTCTTGAAGTTGTTGGAGGCTCCTTGAGTGGTCACTGATGGACCTCTTATTCAATGACACTTGCAGAATTTTCAGGTTCGTCCAGAAGTTGTGAGGGGGTTCCTTGAGCCATCACTGATAGACCTCTTATTAAATGGCACTTGCTTAATTTTGGGTTCCTCTTGAAGCTGTTGGAGGCTCCTTGAGCGGTCACTGATGGACCTCTTATTCAAGGACACTTGCAGAATTTTCAGGTTTGCCCAGAAGCTGTGAGGGGGTTCCTTGAGCCATCACTGATAGACCTCTTATTCAATGACGCTTGCAGAATTTCGGGTTCGTCCAGAAGTTGAGGGGGTTCCTTGAGCCATCACTGATAGACCGCTTATTCAACCGCACATGCTTAATTTTGGGTTCCTCTTGAAGCTGTTGGAGGCTCCTTGAGCGATCACTGATGGACCTCTTATTCAATGACACTTGCAGAATTTTCAGGTTTGCCCAGAAGCTGTGAGGGGGTTCCTTGAGCCATAACTGATAGACCTCTTATTCAACCGCGCTTACTTAATTTTGGGTTCCTCTTGAAGTTGTTGGAGGCTCCTTGAGCGGTCACCGATGGACCTCCCGTTCAATGGTCCTTACATAATTTTGAGACCAAAGCCAGTCGGCAGAGCCAGCAGCATGACGCCTCTGGGTGGCATTTAGAAAACTACTGTACATGGGCATTTTCCCCTCTCACCACCAATAAATTGGTTGTGGCTGGAAATTACTTCAAGGGTTCCGCTATTGAGAAAAGCTGGTCTAGATCATAAGTTCCACGGATCTCTACCACAAGAAATAAAGAGGGGGGAAGAAAAAAAAACGACTCAAGTAGCTTGAAAAAGGTTCAAGTTTAGATGACACTTTTAAAAGTTCCATCAGATTTATTTTTTTATTTTCATGAAAGCTAATGTCCTTTACTACCAACTAAGGCTATGTTGTGATGGCACCTTGTCAGTTTTTATACTCATTGTTCAGTTAAACATAAAAGGAAAAAAAAAAAAAATTTTTAAAGCGAAGAAACTGACGAAACAACCAAAAGCTTTTCTTGTATGTGCTCCGGTAAAGGAGTTGTGTCCTTGGTTCTTATTGTTTCGATTTTTTTTTTTTTTTTCTTTTAAAGAAGACATTTTTACATAACGCTTTTTATTGTGCAGCGTGATGTATAAACCTGTGTATTCACAAAAGACAAAATACTGCCAGCAAAAGAAAAAAAGCTTTATTTTATTTTTCCGGCTTGTGAGTGTCCTTGCGTTCTGCTCAAAGAGATCAGAGAGAGAGAGAGAGAGAGGAAAAAAAAAAAAGATCTACTTCGTTAACCGGGGAAGAAACCTGTACAGCCCCTCGAATAAACATTTCGCTGTCAAGGTTACAAAAATATTGTCCGCGCACACAATGCACAACACATGCGTATTGTTTCCTATGCATGAGTTGCATTATTTTAACGGCGTGGCTGAAAAAAATAATCACAGCTGCTGCATTATCGATCGTGGTTATTTGGATTGGAGGGTTTATGGTTTAACCTTTGCTGGTAAATTGTTTAGCGTTATGGAAAAGGGTTTTTTCTTTTTTTTTTTTTTTTTTCCAATTAAGCTTTTTGTTATACTTAAAGGAGTTGTAAAAGCAGAAAGTTTTTTTATTTTTATCTTAATGCATTCTATGCATTAAGATAAAAAAAAAAACTTTTGTGTGTAGCAGCCTCCCCAGCACCCCCCAAATTACTTACCTGAGCCCCTTCTCTCTCCAGCAGTGTCCACAAATGTCTAAGCTGTCCGGGGACACTCTTCCTGATTGGCTGAGACACAGCAGCCGTGCCATTGGCTCCCGTGGCTGTCATTCAAAGTCAGTCAGCCAATCAGGGGAGAGAGGGAGTGGGGGCCGGGGCTCTGTGTCTGAATGGACACACCGAGCTGTAAATCTGCTCCAGTGCCCCCCCATAGGAAGCTGCTGACTGTGTGGGGGGGGGGGGGGGGGCACACAACAGGAGGGAGGGGCCAGGAGCAGCAAAGAGGGACCTGAGAAGAGGAGGATCCGGGCTTCTCTATGAAAAATCAAACAGTTACCACCCCCCCTCCCTTCCTGAAAGGTGCCAAATGTGGCAACGGGGAGGGGGAGGGAAGTGGGGGTCAGGATCCGCAAAGAGGGACCCGAGAAGAGGAGGATCTGGGCTGCTCTATGCAAACCCAAATGGGTACCCCCCTCCCCTCCCGAAAGGTGGCAAATGTGGCAACGGGGAGGGGGAGGGAAGTGGGGGTCAGGATCCGCAAAGAGGGACCCGACAAGAGGAGGATCTGGGCTGCTCTATGCAAACCCAAATGGGTACCCCCCTCCCCTCCCGAAAGGTGGCAAATGTGGCAACCGGGAAGGGGGAGGGAAGTGGGGGTCAGGATCCGCAAAGAGGGACCCGAGAAGAGGAGGATCTGGGCTGCTCTATGCAAACTCAAATGGGTACCCACCTCCCCTCCCGAAAGCTGGCAAATGTGGCAACGGGGGGGGGGGGTTCCAGGCAGATAAGCAGAGC
Source organism: Lithobates pipiens (assembly GCF_037356315.1). Taxonomy (NCBI): domain Eukaryota; kingdom Metazoa; phylum Chordata; class Amphibia; order Anura; family Ranidae; genus Lithobates; species Lithobates pipiens. Next base: position 9,756,839 of record NW_027507786.1, read on the forward strand.
TTCCACTTTTGGGTGGCGCTCTGCTTTAATTGCTTGTGGATAGCTTAAACTTGGACCTTTTTTAATGGATTTTGCCCATTCACAGACCTGCTGTAAAATAAGTCCTGATGAAGAGCGAGTGTTTGAACCCCTGAAACATGTTGGCTGTTTTATCCCACTGAATATTTTAATTAAGAAAAGATTTTGGACTTGCAGACCTTTGGTGTGGGCGCTCTTACTGCTTCTTACAGCAAAAAGAACTGGAAAGATTTTGAATCCCCCCAAAAAAATTGTCTGGAGACCTTTTTAATACTATAACCTCCTGCGTTTATTTCTCCTCCATCCCCAAGGGTGAATTTTTAGAAGAAATTACAACATTGTTGGCAGCTGCAGTTTTTTTTTTTTTTCTCGCTGTTCATGTAAGCGCACTCCCGCGGAAGATTCCGGCTCATAACTAAAAATGGAAAGAAAGCCGTGTCTAGTTGCATTTTTCAGATGTTCTCTTCTCGCCTATAGGCTATGGAGGCCTGCCCTCACATGTTCCCGGGTTCTGGCATTGTATAAATGGCTCCTCTTTGGCCACAAAAAAACAGAAGGCAGGAGATGCGCTTCCAAACAAAATAATTGTCCTCCTCAAATTATAATGAATAATAGGAATATGATCAGCGCAAGAGTTTTTTTTTTTTTTTTTTCTTGAAGATTCTGATCAGTGGTTCATATATATCAGAAGTCTCCAAACTGCGGCTCAGGGGCCAAATGTGGCCCTGTGCTTGCCTTTGTCCGGCCCTATGGGCACTATTCCTCCCACTGATTTGAGACACTAGTCTGCCAACCGACATCAACAATAGGGCATTATTCCTCCCAGTGACACCAATGATGGGGCATTATTCCTCCCAGTGACACCGATGATGGGGCACTATTCCTCCCAATGATGGGGCATTATTCCTCCCAATGATACCAGTGATGGGGCATTATTCCTCCCAATGATGGGGCATTATTCCTCCCAATGATACCAATGATGGAGCACTTTTCCCCCCAATGATACTAATGATGGAGCACTTTTCCCCCCCAATGATGGGAGCACTATTTCTCCCAATGATGGGGCACTATTCCTCCCAACGATACCAATGATGGGGGCACTATTCCTCCCAGTGACACCAATGACGGGGCACTATTTCTACCAATGATGGGGCACTATTCCTCCCAATGATACCAGTGATGGGGCATTATTCCTCCCAATGATACCAATGATGGAGCACTTTTCCCCCCCAATGATGGGAGCACTATTTCTCCCAATGATGGGGCACTATTCTTCCCAATAATACCAATGATGGCACACTATTCCTCCCAGTGATGCCAATGATCCCTCCCCCTAATGACAAATGTGGGAATGTTTATTCCCAATAATGCCAGGAAAATCTCCACTCCCGCTGGCCACAGTCCGGGCCCCCTAAAGTCTGAAGGACACACAATGCCAGGACTCTTCCTAGATACTTGGTGCTTTTTGGGATTTAAGGTGGTCCTCTATGCCAAGCTTGGAATATGATGTGCAGATGCTTAAAGTTGCTCTAAAAGCTAAAATTTACTAAGTTATTTTATTAAATACATTCTCTTCATTAAGGTTAAAAAAAAAAACTTTTGAGTGCCCCTACCCTGCCCCCCCCCACAGCCCCCCTTAATTACTTACTTGAGCCCGATCTCGTTCCAGCACTGTGCTGCTCTCTCACTCTCCTCGCTGGACTATGTGGGAGCCATTGGCTCCTGTTGCTGTCAATCAAACCCAGTGAAGGGCCGAGTCCGACAATGTGTGTCAATAGACTCAAGTGTATCAATAAGCAAGCACTGTAGAATAATCCAGCAATGTCAGGTTGTCACCAGGCCCAAACCGCTGCTTGAATTGTCAGGCTTACAAGTTTCAGGGGATGCACCCCCTTTCTCAGTGCTGAGCTTTTTCTTTTACACTTTTTTTTATTATTTTTTTTTTTTTACACTGCTTGATTATTGCTACATACACTTGTGAGAGTGGTTTTGTTATTGGCTGTTTTCAAGGCTTTTGGTATTGCACTAGGCCATTGCAACCTGTTTGTTTTTACAATTTTATGGGGTTAGATCAATATTAACATAAAAGAAAAACGGGAAGACTCCTAGTGCATGCTCATAAACTTTTTTTTAAAAACACTCTACATGCAAATGTACCAATAAGCAAGCGGTGTAAAATTATACTGTAGACTGATCCAGCAGTAGGGCGGTGTCACCAGCTCCAAACAATTGCTTGAATTGCCAGGCTTGCATGTTTCAGGGGACGCACACTCCCTTCCTCAGAGCCCTACGCTCATTCTGCAGTGTGATGTTACACTTATTGCTTATTGGTACACTTGTTAGTATGTTTTTAGCATTTAGGTGTTTTTAAAAAAGGTTTTTAGTATTGCACTAGGCCCTTGCATCCTGTTTGTTTTTTTTACAGTTTTATGGGTTTAGATTACAAAAACCTTTCCTAAAAACATAGCATAGATATAAAACTAAAAAAAAAGTTGCAAGGGCCTAGTGCATTTCCCACCAAAAACTTACTCACAAGTTACCAGTAAGCAAGCAGTGTAAAATCACGCTATACACTTGTGAGTATGTTTTTGGCCCTTGGGTGTTTTTAATAAAGGTTTTTGGTAATGCACTAGAAAGGCCCAGTGGTCTCCAAACTATGGCCCCCCAGTTGTTCAGGAACTACAATTCCCATCATGCCTAGTCCTGTCTGTGTATGTCAAGAGTTTTACAAAGCCTCGTGGGATGTTTAGTTCCCACATCAGTAAGAGGACCGTAGTTTGGAGATTGCTGCCGGGGCCTTTTGTCTTACTGTTTTTACAGTTTTTGGTATTAGATCTTTTAGGCTGCAGATGGGCATCGATCAGGCTGCACTGATTGAAATGGTAAGGCTGCCGGCATTGGTGGCAATGGCGGGGGCTTCCGGCATTGGTGGCGGGGGCTGCCGGCTTGCATTAGCGGCGATGGCGAAGGCTGCCTGCATTGACGGCGAGGCTACCTGCATTGATGGCAATTAAGGACGAGCTCCGGGGTGTTCGCACAGCCCACGTGCAGAGCCCGCCAGGAAGTCGGCACTTCGCTAATCACAGGCAGTGAGACATTTCCCAATCTCTGCAGCCGTGCATTGGGACAATGACTCACTTCCTGTGATTAGTGCAGTGCAAGTGCCTGACTTGCTGGCGGGCTCTGTGCGAACACGCCGGAGCTCATCCTTAATGGCAATGGTGAGGCTGCCTGCATTGATGGCAATGGCGAGGCTGCCTGCATTGATGGCAATGGCGAGAGCTGCCTGCATTGATGGCAATGGCGAGAGCTGCCTGCATTGATGGCAATGGCGAGAGCTGCCTGCATTGATGGCAATGGCGAGAGCTGCCTGCATTGATGGCAATGGCGAGAGCTGCCTGCATTGATGGCAATGGCGAGAGCTGCCTGCATTGATGGCAATGGCGAGAGCTGCCTGCATTGATGGCAATGGCGAGAGCTGCCTGCATTGATGGCAATGGCGAGAGCTGCCTGCATTGATGGCAATGGCGAGAGCTGCCTGCATTGATGGCAATGGCGAGAGCTGCCTGCATTGATGGCAATGGCGAGGCTGCCTGCTTTGATGGCAATGGCGAGGCTGCAGATGGGCGCTGACCCTTATTTTGCTTCAAAGTTCCTTATTTAAAATTTTAAGGTTTTTTTTCCTGGAACTTCCCTCTTAAAATGAATGTGCGTGTTATATGCCGATAAATACGGTATATACATCCTTCAACCAGGATATTGTCCATCGGATATCCCTCATTATCACATAAAAGGAATGCAGAAAAAAAAAAGATTATAAAGAAAATATTTGCATTCTACAACACATAAGCGGCAGCTGCCATGGCGTTTAACAGTTGATTTACTTGGATGATAGGTGCGAATATACATATTAGCATATCGGCACACTGGCTCGGCAGGCGTCGGATATTCATTAACCCTCTTTTCCAGCAGCGCGGTGCCATCTTTAAATGAAGCTGCCTCAAGTGCCTTGTAGCTGTTAAATTGGATTTGTCAGGGAACCAAGTGTCAGCTGCTGCAGGAACGGGGGTCCACAAAGGCTGCAGCGCCCAGTCCTTTTTATAGGCAGGGTTTAAATAACAATTGATGAGTTTTTTAGAAGTTGTGTGGGGATGATTGTGATTAAGAGGAAAGCTTTGTGAATAATGCAGAGTACACAACGCACAGCTGGCTAGCAGAATGCTTTCTCTACTAAGGGGAGGTCACCCCTAGTTCATGCTGCTGTGCCGCCGCTGACTGACAGCCATGAAAACCCCAACACAATCGAACAAAGCCCTGGAAACGCGCGTTAACTTCTCATTTCAATTTTAAACCCTGAAAGGAGAGAAAAGGGAAGAAGAAAAAAAAATATAAAACAAATATTCACGCATGCAGATGTAGAATTGGACTCTGCTGACGGGAGACTCGATCCTTTCCCTCGTTGCTGCAACAAGGAAAAACACTGCAATTTTATAGTGTGGAGTGATGTATAAAGAAAAGTATCACTTGTGATGTACTTTTCCACCTGTTGGTGCAGAACTTGCACTGAAATTTTGGCAAGACCTTGATTTGTACTTGCTTCCTTTTTCGATTGTTGCATTAAGAAATGTTTACTCTCTGAAGCAGCACAACCACCATTGTGCACCATTTTTCTTTTTTCTCTCACTGTCTTCCACTGCTGCCCCGTGTTGGCTCTAATGTCAGCCGGGGTACCGGTGAGCTCTAGGGTTTCTCCAGAGGATGGTAGGGGTTCCTTGAGCTCTGGCTGGATGACCTCCCATTGAATGGTGCCTTCATAGATCCTGGTGCAGTGCCACTTGGCAGGGGCACCAATGATCATTAAAGCTATGTGTAAGGGGGGGGGGGGGGGCTTTTTTCCTCTGATCACCAATGTAAGGAACATTCTTCCCACTGATCACCAATGTAAGGAACATTCTTCTCACTGATCACCAATGTAAGGAACATTCTTCCCACTGATCACCAATGTAAGGAACATTCTTCTCACTGATCACCAATGTAAGGAACATTCTTCTCACTGATCACCAATGTAAGGAACATTCTTCTCACTGATCACCAATGTAAGGGACATTCTTCCCACTGATCACCAATGTAAGGAACATTCTTCTCACTGATCACCAATGTAAGGAACATTCTTCTCACTGATCACCAATGTAAGGGACATTCTTCCCACTGATCACCAATGTAAGGAACATTCTTCCCACTGATCACCAATGTAAGGAACATTCTTCCCACTGATCACCAATGTAAGGAACATTCTTCTCACTGATCACCAATGTAAGGGCCTTTCTTCCCACTGATCACCAATGTAAGGGACATTCTTCCCACTGATCACCAATGTAAGGAACATTCTTCTCACTGATCACCAATGTAAGGGACATTCTTCTCACTGATCACCAATGTAAGGAACATTCTTCTCACTGATCACCAATGTAAGGAACATTCTTCTCACTGATCACCAATGTAAGGGACATTCTTCCCACTGATCACCAATGTAAGGGACATTCTTCCCACTGATCACCAATGTAAGGAACATTCTTCCCACTGATCACCAATGTAAGGAACATTCTTCCCACTGATCACCAATGTAAGGAACATTCTTCTCACTGATCACCAATGTAAGGGCCTTTCTTCCCACTGATCACCAATGTAAGGAACATTCTTCCCACTGATCACCAATGTAAGGAACATTCTTCCCACTGATCACCAATGTAAGGAACATTCTTCCCACTGATCACCAATGTAAGGAACATTCTTCTCACTGATCACCAATGTAAGGAACATTCTTCCCACTGATCACCAATGTAAGGAACATTCTTCTCACTGATCACCAATGTAAGGGACTTTCTTCCCACTGATCACCAATGTAAGGAACATTCTTCCCTCTGATCACCAATGTAAGGAACATTCTTCTCACTGATCACCAATGTAAGGGACATTCTTCCCACTGATCACCAATGTAAGGAACATTCTTCTCACTGATCACCAATGTAAGGAACATTCTTCCCACTGATCACCAATGTAAGGAACATTCTTCCCACTGATCACCAATGTAAGGAACATTCTTCTCACTGATCACCAATGTAAGGGACATTCTTCCCACTGATCACCAATGTAAGGAACATTCTTCTCACTGATCACCAATGTAAGGGACATTCTTCTCACTGATCACCAATGTAAGGAACATTCTTCTCACTGATCACCAATGTAAGGGACATTCTTCCCACTGATCACCAATGTAAGGAACATTCTTCCCACTGATCACCAATGTAAGGAACATTCTTCCCACTGATCACCAATGTAAGGAACATTCTTCCCACTGATCACCAATGTAAGGAACATTCTTCCCACTGATCACCAATGTAAGGAACATTCTTCTCACTGATCACCAATGTAAGGGCCTTTCTTCCCACTGATCACCAATGTAAGGAACATTCTTCCCACTGATCACCAATGTAAGGAACATTCTTCCCACTGATCACCAATGTAAGGAACATTCTTCTCACTGATCACCAATGTAAGGGACTTTCTTCCCACTGATCACCAATGTAAGGAACATTCTTCCCACTGATCACCAATGTAAGGAACATTCTTCTCACTGATCACCAATGTAAGGGACTTTCTTCCCACTGATCACCAATGTAAGGAACATTCTTCCCACTGATCACCAATGTAAGGAACATTCTTCCCACTGATCACCAATGTAAGGAACATTCTTCTCACTGATCACCAATGTAAGGAACATTCTTCTCACTGATCACCAATGTAAGGAACATTCTTCCCACTGATCACCAATGTAAGGAACATTCTTCCCACTGATCACCAATGTAAGGAACATTCTTCCCACTGATCACCAATGTAAGGAACATTCTTCTCACTGATCACCAATGTGAGGAACATTCTTCCCACTGACCTCTAATGTAAGGGGCCATTTCTTTTGGCTCCTGATAAAGGTAATTGAGCGGGGGTTCCCTGGGACCTGAAAATGATTTCAAAGATTCCTCCTGGGGTAAATAGGTTGAGAAAGGCTGCTAGAGTGACAGGGCTTCTTCCCTTGCTGCAAAGTAAACCTGTTTGTGTAAAAGCACCAGGAAAGGAAAGGCCGGACTCTGCTGTAATGCACACAGGAAACATACCAGCAGAAGATGAGAACTGATATCCTATCAGTCTGATGCTTCAAAGTGATTGTAAAGTGCTCTGTGTAATGGTTTTGCATAGAGCAGTCCTCTTCTTGGGTCCCTCTTCTGAGCTCCTTAGCGCCTCCCTGCTGTTCAGCGCCCCCCACAGGCAGCAGCTTGCTATGGGGGCACCCGAGCCGAGTCACAGATCCCTGTGTCCATTCCGACATGGAGCCCAGCCCCGCCTCCTCTCTCTCTGATTGGCTAGGTGATTTTCATTGCAGAAGGGAGTTTAACAAGACACGTGGCCGCTCATTAAAATGACAATAAAGAACCTTCTACGTAGTTTAAGGTTAAACCTCTTTTCTTCTAAGAGCGGCAAGGATGTGGAATTCCCTTCCACAGGCGGTGGTCTCAGCGCGGGAGTGGGGGGGGGGGGTGATAGTTTCAAGAAACTATTAGATAAGCACCTGAACAACCCCGCAACATACAGGGATATACAATGTAATACTGACATATAATCACACACATAGGTTGGACTTGATGGACTTGCGTCTTTTTTTCAACCTCACCCTCTATGCAACTATGTAGCAGCGGCAGCCAATGGTGCCACTGCTGTGTCTTAGCCAATCGGGAGGGAAAATCTCGGACGGCTGAGACACTCACGGACATTGCTGGACAGAGGGACCTCAAATAAGTATTGGGGGGGGGGGGGGGGCTGCTGCACACAGAAGGCTGTGTATCTTAATGTATAGAGTGTGCATTGAGATAAAAAAATAAAAATAAAATAACCACCTGCCTTTACAGCCCCTTTAATTTTCCTGTGCCTTGAAGGCTTGTTATTTCCCAGCTGTGCTGCTGCTACATTGGTAGTCAAATCTGGCTGTGCTATCTGGCAGGGGTGCCTGGATTACAAAGCTGGATGAACAGAACAACAAATCCCTTTTGGCAGGTTAAAGTGGTGCTTTTTAAGCTGTCTACCCCCAGTTCTGCTTTGAAAAAAAAAATAGGACTATAGTGTATTTTCAGTGAGTAAGCCCTTAGGGCCAGCGTTGAGTTTTTCAGCATGTAATATTATGGGCTTGTTTGCATGTTTTTCTTTCTGTACATGTTTTCATGATTTTGTTTTGTGTAGGTTAAACCCCCCCCCATCCCCCCCCCCCCCCCCGGTGGTTATGTGTATGTCGGTGCATTTTTATTTATTTATTTTTTTTTTTTGCAGTTTTGGTGCAATCGTTTTTTCTTTTTTTGCCTTGGTCCTTCTTGTTTCTTTGTGTTGCTCCCCTTATTTTATTTATTTTCTCTCCTCTTTTCTCTTGCATTGTCCTTTTTTTTTTTTTTTTTTTTTTTTTTTTTTTTTATTATTATTATTATATATTATTATTTTTTTTGCCTTGTACAAAAAAAACAAAAAAAAAGGCAAAAAAAATAATATATAATAATAATAAAAAAATTTAAATTTTAAAAAAAGGACAATGCAAGAGAAAAGAGGAGAGAAAATAAAATAAGGGGATCAACACAAGGAAACAAGAAGGACCAAGGCAAAAAAAGAAAAAACTATTGCACCAAAACTGTAAAAAAAAAAGGCAAAAAAATATAATAAAAAAAGATCTAAAGAAAAAAAAATGTACAAAAAAAATAAAAAATTGTTTTCTTTAGATCTTTTTTTTTTTTTGCCTTTTTTTTTTTTCTTTAGTCCTCATTTTTATTTTTAATTTTTGTTTTTTTTTTTTTTTTTTAGATTGCATTTTTTCGGGTCCTTGCCCCTCCTTTTTAGTTTTGTGGTGTCTTGCTGCTTGTACAGCCCTAGAAGGCCACTTCCCCTTTTCAGATTTTGAACTTAGCACACTGCACAGGAAAGGGACCCGATCAGCCAAGTCCTGCTGAGCATTTTTTTTTTTTTTTTTTCCAGGCCTGTGAAAAGAATGAATTATTCAGCAGAAGCATGCCTACAGCCGCCCATTTGGGAGCTTTGATCTGCGAATCAGGCGGCCGCATGAATGCCCTTATTGTCAGTTTATGTGTACACAGTGTGTGAATTATTGAAAATAGTGAGGCCTGAGCCTCATCTGGTAGAGATTACAGTGCAGGCATGCTGGGTGAGGGCCTGTAATTGAATGTCCCCAGATGCTGTTTATTGGCCCACGTCACATGAACACCCCCCACCCCCACCCAATCCTTTCCAGCAAGCTTGCCTCCACAAAAACGCAGGGCTCCCAGCCCCCCCCCCCCCCCAGCCACATAGTGAGTTCGCGCTTTACCCCCAGCACCTGCCCGGAATATTTTTACAAGCCCGACTTTTTGCCTTTAAACCGATTTTTAGTCCTTGTTGACTTGCAAAATTCTTGTGTGCACAAAAGATTTTCTGACTAAGCAGATTAAAAGTGAATGGGGTGGGGGGGCGGGGGGGAGTTGGCTTTATGGTCTCTTTAGCAGAAGTTTTTTTTTTTTTTTTTTAGCCACCTTTTACTGTTAAGAGGAGTCGGCCAATAAGACACCACCTCTGGCCAGGGGAAAGTTATTTAATGTTCTTCATAGAGCATTGCCATACTCCTCCAAAGGGGGATTGTAGTTGGGTTTTTAGTCGTGTCCGATCCTTTGTGACCTCGTGGACCATGGCGCGATGGGCTTTTCTGCCTCCCGGAGCTTGCTTAAAGGGGTTGTAAACGTTTGTTTTTTATTTTCTAAATAGGTTCCTTTAAGCTAGTGCATTGTTGGTTCACTTACCTTTTCCTTCGATTTCCCTTCTAAATGTTTGTTTTCTTTGTCTGAATTTCTCACTTCCTGTTCCTCCTCAGTAAGCTGTTCTGGCTGACTAAACACCGCTCGGATGATGGTGTGAAGTTTACTGAGGAGAAACAGGAAGTGAGAAATTCAGACAAAGAAAAAAATAATTTAGAAGGGAAATCGAAGGAAATGGTAAGTTTAACCAACAATGCACTAGCTTAAAGGAACCTATTTAGAAAATAAAAAACAAAGCTTTACAACCCCTTTGACTTCACGTTTTATTGTTTCAATGATGATGATATCTATCCATCTTGTTTTCTGTCATTCTCTTCTCCTTCCATGTTTCTCAGCAATCGGGGTCTTTTCCTCTTCGTATTAGGTGGCCAAAGTATTTGAGTTTTATCTTCAGAATCTGTCCTTCTTCCAGAATGTTCAGGGTTGATTTCCTTCAAGATTGACCGGTTTGATCTTCTTGCTGCCCAAGGGACTTTCAAGAGTCTTCTCCCAACATCATAGTTCAAAAGCATCAAATCTTTGGTCTTCAGCCTTATGGTCCAACTTTCACAGCCATAGGTTACTACTGGGAATGCCATAGCTTTGACTATACGACGCTTTGTTGGTAGGGTGATGTCTTCTCTGCTTTTTATAATGTTGTTTAGGTTTGCCATTGCTTTCCTCTCCAAGAAGCAAGCGTCTCTTAATTTCATGGCTACAGTCCCCGGGAGCCTTGATCTTGGAGCCTAGGAAGATAAAAAAAGAGGGATAGCTTCCAGTAAAACCGGGCTCCGTCCAGATATTTTTTTCCCGCTATGGATAGGGGGCAGAGGGGTTAGAAACTCTGTCATGTTTATAGGTGTTTGGGTGCGTGTTCATAATTTTATTTTTTTCTTCTCACTTCCTGCCACATTGCATTAGGAAAGGAAGTCAGGGAGAGTCGCTCCATTGGTGACTCAAATATCAAATGTAGAGTGGAAATAAATTTGAACAATGGTAATCCAACTTGGTTTAAAGTGGTTGTAAACCCTAAGAAACCACCCCCCCCCAACAAAAAAAACCCTGCAAGACAATTGCATAATGAGATAGTATGCATAGCACACTAGCTCATTATGAAATACTCACCTTAGATCGAAGTCCCTGCAGCGCTCCCGGAACACTGCTCTGCGACATGTCTGTCAGAGTTATTTCCGGGTATCATGGGCTCCAGTGCTGTGATTGGCCGGAGCTACAATGACGTCTCTCCCACATGAGCTGAAGCAATGGCATGAACGAGCCGTTGCTTCAGTGCGCATGTGCAGATGACGTCTGCGCATGCTGATACAGGGGATATCTCCTAAACCGTGCAGGTTTAGGAGATATCCACAGTAGCTACATATAGGCCTTATAGGTAGTAAAGTGTAGTGAAAAGTGGTCTGTAAGGGATTTACAACCACTTTAATAGTGTAGCCCTCTGACATTAGCAAAGGGCTGCACATAATATTCACTTAATGTAATGAAACAGAAAGCTGGCATGAAATGAAGCTCTGCAACAGGAGAAGCTTAGAGATTATGGGCACACTATAAGAGATGGAGACTATAGGCGTGCTACAGGAGGTAGTCAGACTATAGGAGTGCAACAGGAGATGGTCAGAGACTATGGGTATGCTAAAATATAGTCTGGGACTATGGGCATACTACAGGTGATGGTCAGGGACTATGGGCTAGCTACAGGTGATGGTCAGGGACTATGGGCTAGCTACAGGAGTTGGTCAGGGACTATGGGCATGCTACAAGAGATGGTCTGAGACTATGGGCATTCTACAGGATAAGGTTAGGGTCCGCGGATATGCTAAAATATAGTCTGGGACTATGGGCATACTACAGGAGATGGTCAGGGACTATGGGCTAGCTACAGGAGATGGTCAGGGACTATGGGCTAGCTACAGGAGATGGTCAGGCGCTATGGGCATGCTACAGGAGATGGTCAGGCGCTATGGGCATGCTACAGGAGATGGTCAGGCGCTATGGGCATGCTACAGGAGATGGTCAGGCGCTATGGGCATGCTACAGGAGATGGTCAGGCACTATGGGCATGCTACAGGAGATGGTCCGGCACTATGGGCATGTTACAAGAGATGGTCTGAGACTATGGGCATTCTACAGGATAAGGTTAGGGTCCGTGGATATGCTAAAATATAGTCTGGGACTATGGGCATACTACAGGAGATGGTCAGGGACTATGGGCTAGGTACAGGAGATGGTCAGGGACTATGGGCTAGCTACAGGAGATGGTCAGGGACTATGGGCTAGCTACAGGAGATGGTCAGGGACTATGGGCTAGCTACAGGAGATGATCAGGCACTATGGGCTAGCTACAGGAGATGATCAGGCACTATGGGCATGCTACAAGAGGTGGTCTGAGACTATGGGCATTCTACAGGATAAGGTTAGGGTCTGTGGATATGCTAAAATATAGTCGGGGCCTATGGGCCTTCTATAAGAGATGGTTCAAGACTATGGGCATGCTACAAGAGATAGTCTGAGGCTATGGGCATGCTACAGGAGATGGTCAGGCGCTATGGGCATGCTACAGGAGATGGTCAGGCACTATGGGCATGCTACAGGAGATGGGTAGGCACTATGGTCATGCTGCAGGAGATGGTCTGAGACTGTGGGCATGCCACAGGAGGTGATCATGGGCATGTAAATAAAGTAAGAAGGGATAGAACCTCTGCCAACGTATTAGTCTCTTTATCCGTCTTCTCCTCCTTCTCCGATGACGTCAGCAGGATATTATTCTGGAAAATTGCTTGCAAAACTGTGGCAACAGCAGTTGTATTATAAAGGTATTTGGATTCTTGTGAACATAATTGGAGATAAATCTATAAAATACGAGGCAGTACATTACATAGACTTCTTGTAGCTCCAGAGTCAGGCAGGAATTCTCAGACACAATCTTAGATTAAGTGATATAGCAGAGCTAATGACAGAACCTTGTTGTGTACTATCTGGTATTATGACTTTTTTGTTCTGCATTCAGATCAGTGGTTGTTTGTACAGAAAGCCCAGGAGGTTTAGTTCATTGTTAGACAGATCCCTTGATATTTACCTTGATAGCAGAGCATGTTATGTCTACACTGTCGTTTCCCTGCATATGCAGATTCGAAGGTGAGAAGAGGTTGTCAGTATTCCAACTACATTGCGTCTAATTTTACACAGAATCGCAGAAGAATTTAATATGGGCAGGGCTGTTGGTGTCGGGATGGGGCAGGGTCAGGGGTGTCTGTATCGGGTTGAGGACCAGGAGTATCTGCGTCGCGACCGGGCAGGGTCGGGGGATGTAAATGTCAGGGCAGGAGCTGTTGGGGCATGCTCTTGGGCACCAAGAGAGGTCAAGGTTGAGGGTGGCGGGACAGGGAAGGGCTGGGGGGTGTTAGGGCACGTCCTTGGGCACCAAGACAGGGCAAGGTCAAGGGTTCCGGGACAGGGTGGGGGGTGTAGGGGCATGGTCTTGGGTGCCAAGACAGGGCAAGGTCAGTGGTGGAGGGGCAGGTCTGGGGGTGTAGGGCCATGGCCTTAGTCACCAAGACAGGGCAAGGTGAAGGGTTTCGGGACAGAACAGGGTTGTAGGGGCATGGTCTTAGGTGCCAAGACAGGGCAAGGTCAAGGGTGCTTGGACAGGGATGGGCTAGGGGTGTCGGGGCAAAGCCATGGGCACCAGGGCAGAGCAGAGCTGAGTATTTCTAGACATGACGGGGCCTTGGGCGTTGGGGTGGTGCAAGTCTAGGGGGGTACCAAGCGAGGGCCAGGGAGTTCATAGTGTAACATTTTATGTTAATTTATACATGTACTGCTATACTTTTAGAGCCATGCACTAATCTAATTTATTTTAATAGAGGCTAATCAAGTTCCGTTAAAGGCCAACCGCACTGTAAGATAATAATTAGCCCCCCCCCCCCCCCAATACTTCTCTATTGCTACTGCCTGTACAAATGATAATATCATCCGCCGCCATGGGTTCTCCATAATGGAGAGGAAATACTTGGAGTCCAGCTAGAAGAAGGACCCTTTTGCTATGGCCTTGCAGGATATATATCTGTATATCTATATATCTCACTCCAGCGTTCTTGCTTTGTTCAATGCACCTGATGAAGAGTGAGGGCACCTGAAACTGTTGTGTGTTTGCACACATCTATGTACAGTAAAAAAAATAACTTTACTGAGGTTAAGCAAGAACTTTGAAGTCTGGTGACTTCTTGGACTGTATATCTATAAGATGGTCTGTAAATATGTAAATGCATAATTTTTTTTTTTTGTTCCCCCCCCCCCCCCCATTTGTATACACATACTAGCTCCGATGGAGTCTTCCTGTAAACTGACCCCATCCATTCCTTTCTTTCAGGTAGGAATGAATTAATAGCCAGATACATCAAGTTACGGACAGGCAAAACGCGGACCAGAAAACAGGTAATACATTTGATCATCCTAATTGTTTGATGACATCGATATATTAATTGTACTTTAATCATGCCCTGATTGCTGGGTTATTAGTGGGCAGTGTGGATCTCAAATCTGGTGCCGCATAAAAGCTACCAAAATTGCCCAATTTGCTACGCCATTTGTCTCATTCTAATAATATAATGTACGGTATGCCTTTTTTTTAAAAAGCCCATTCGAATTTCTGTAGTAGCGAAGATGCGGCTGTTATGTTGGATGGCTCATGAGCTCTTATGCAGCATCATTGTCCTGTTCATGCTCTGAGAACATAAATTTCCACCGATTCCATGGCTGTGATTTACTATCTTTTTCAACTCATTCCCAGGAAGATCGCTTTATAATAAAAACCCAACTCCGTCCTGATCTCCAGCTATGGATAGAATGTGGAGGGAATAAAAACTCCCTGTAAAAAAAAAAAAAAAGTTATCCATAATACAATGGTAATTAACTTATTTAAAAGTGCAGCCCCCTAACATTACTAAAGGGGTGCATGTAATATTTAGTGAAGGTAAAGCAACAGAAATCCGACATGGATTGCAGACCTGCAACAGGAGAAGTTTAGAGATTATAGACACAATATAAGATAGGCTATGGGCATGCTGCAAGAGGCGATCAGAGACTGTAGGCATGCTGCAAGAGGCGATCAGAGACTGTAGGCATGCTGCAAGAGGCGATCTGAGACTGTAGGCATGCCGCAAGAGGCGGTCGGGGACTGTAGGTATGCCGCAAGAGGCGGTCAGGGACTGTAGGCATGCCGCAAGAGGCGATCAGAGACTGTAGGCATGCTGCAAGAGGCGATCTGAGACTGTAGGCATGCCGCAAGAGGCGGTCAGGGACTGTAGGCATGCCGCAAGAGGCGGTCAGGGACTGTAGGCATGCCGCAAGAGGCGGTCGGGGACTGTAGGCATGCTGCAAGAGGCGATCAAGGACTGTAGGCATGCCGCAACCTCCGATCAACTAACCAAAACCTCCTCCTCATCCCCAAATCCCACTGCAAAGCAAAGGGAGAATAAAGATTCGCAGTCCAAGGACCGCGGCTATGGAAGGCTCTACCCACTAATATCTGCATGGAAGAAAACCATCGGGCCTTCAGAAAAAAACTCAAGACCCACCTCTAAGGAACAGGAAGCACAGGACGGATCAAGTGCCTTGAGGCGATTCAGTTTGCAGTTGTAGCGCTATGCAAGTCATTCATTCAGAGACTGTAGGCGTGCTGCAAGAGACGATCAGAGACTGTAGGCGTGCTGCAAGAGACGTTCAGAGACTATAGGCGTGCTGCAAGAGGCGATCAGAGCCTGTGGGCATGCTGCAAGAGGCGATCAGAGACTGTGGGCATGCTGCAAGAGGCGATCAGAGACTGTGGGCATGCTGCAAGAGGCGATCAGAGACTGTGGGCATGCTGCAAGAGGCGATCAGAGACTGTAGGCATGCTGCAAGAGACGTTCAGAGACCAACCTTCCAGCTACTCATCAGCACTCTTTTATATAACATGTACAGTATAGCAGTATATTGACGCAGCTCTTTAGTATTAACACAGATTCAGCTGCAAAGATTGTAAAGCACTTTTGTGGTATCTCAGTTCTCAAAGCAACAACATGCAGTGACCCCGGACCACCAAGTAGATATTGCGTTTTATTTACTAAAGGCACATAGACTGTGCAGTTGCACTCATTTTCACCAGAGCTTAGCGACTATGGTGAAGCTCTGTATTTTTGCTTACACCTGATTGGATGATGGAAAATCGGCAATCTTTTTTTTTTTTTTTTTCTTCTTCCTTGCACCTGATTGGGTATTTACAAAGGTGAGGTTTCACCTCGTTCACCACGCTCTGGTGAGAATGAGGACTTGTGCACAGTCTGTGTGCTTTTAGTAAATGGACCCCATTCTTAAATATGTGTGGGGGATGGAATGGCTTTCCAAATAACGTTTTCGTTAAATATAATATCTCCGTAATACATATTTCAGGTGGAGGCTGGCTGGTTGAATAACACACTGGCTTTTTGCATCATATTGGGGGAACTGCAGTGGTGCTCTGCACTGGAGTTACCACCTCTGCCCCCCTTTATTCTTCCCATTATTATAGAACAGTAGTCATCAGACTGCGGGGTGTGGGCAAGTTGCATTATTTTGCTTACCAGTATGAGGCCCTTGAGTCACTATTTCCCCCACTGACACCAACAGTCAAGCACCATTCCTTCCACTGACACCAATGATGGGGCGCTATTCCCCCCTACTGACACCAACGATGTGGGGGGGGGGCGGGGCACGATTCCCCTCCCACGGACACCAATGATGTGGGGGGCACTATTCCCTCCCATGGACGCCAATGATGGGGGTGCCCTATTCCCTCCCACGGATGCCAACTGATTGGGGAGCCCTATTCCCTCCCACGGATGCAAACAAATGGGGGGGGCACTATTCCTCCCATGGATGCAATGAATGGGGGGGCACTATTCCTCCCACAGATGCCAACGAATGGGGGGGGCCCTATTCCCTCCCATGGATGCCAACTGATGAGGGGGCCCTATTCCCTCCCACAAATGCCAACTGATGAGGGGGCCCTATTCCCTCCCACGGATGCCAACTGATTGGGGAGCCCTATTCCCTCCCATGGATGCAAACGAATGGGGGGGCACTATTCCTCCCATGGATGCAATGAATGGGGGGGCACTATTCCTCCCACAGATGCCAACGAATTGGGGGGGGCCCTATTCCCTCCCATGGATGCCAACTGATGAGGGGGCCCTATTCCCTCCCACGAATGCCAACTGATGAGGGGGCCCTATTCCCTCCCACAAATGCCAACTGATGGGGGGCACTATTCCCTCCCACAAATGCCAACTGATGGGGGGCACTATTCCCTCCCACGAATGCCAACTGATGGGGGGCACTATTCCCTCCCACGAATGCCAACTGATGGGGGGGCACTATTCCCTCCCACGAATGCCAACTGATGGGGGGGCACTATTCCCTCCCACGAATGCCAACTGATGGGGGGGCACTATTCCCTCCCACGAATGCCAACTGATGGGGGGGCACTATTCCCTCCCACGAATGCCAACTGATGGGGGGGCACTATTCCCTCCCACGGATACCAACGAATGGGGGGCACTATTCCCTCCCACGGATACCAACGAATGGGGTGCACTATTCCCCCCATGTTTGCCAACAAATGGGGGGGCACTATTCCCTTCCACAGATGCCAAGGAATGGGGGGGCACTGACACCAATGAATGGGGGGCACTATCCCTCCCACTGATGCCAACTAATGGGGGGGCACTATCCCTCCCACTGACGCCAACGAATGGGGGGGGCACTATTCCTCTCACTGACTCCAACGAATGGGGGTCGCACTATCCCTCCCATTGACGCCAACGAATGGTGGGGGCACTATTCTATTTACTCCTAATGAGACTGGGACATTTGTTTACTTCCTCTGGTCACCTTTTAAAGTCCAAAGGGTTGTCCGCTGTCCCTTTTTGTTTATAAAGTTTGGAGACCCCGGTTATAGAACGTCAAGGAAGTAATTGGTGATCTTGCTGCTGTCGTCCTAGAGAGAGAAGAAGCCGGAGAGTTCCTCAACCTGCTGCTTTCTGCCTAAAATGTGTATTTCAGTATTGGCTGGAATGACTCCATAATTGCCCCATAATGCTAAATTGACTTTGCTTTCCATCATTGCTGCAAACACATCGATCTGCCATTATTAAACCGTCCAGGCCGAAACTTCGCTGCATTTGCACATCCTGAAGTGTACCTGTTGCATACAAATTTAATTAAGTCATTAAAAACAAGCAATTGGCTTTAGAGACACTTTGGGGTGTTTTACTATATATATATATATATATATATATATATATATATATTATATAGTTAAAAAAAAATTTTCACACAACTTTCACCCTTTTTTTTTGCAATTTGAATCCCTTTTGAAAAATGTGTGAATTTGATAAAGTTGTGTTTAAAACCTTTTACAAATAGACCAGTTTAAGCGCACAAATTGGCGTACATTTATGTCTATTTTTTTTTTATTTCTTTTTACTTCCTTTCACTTTGTAGGTGACAGGAAGTCAAAACCAAAAAATATATAAATTATAAAATTAAATATAATAAAGTAGGATTTCAATCTGGAACATTGGATAGCCAATGCTTTTTTTTATTCCCCCCCCCCCTCCCCCACCAGCGGTTAGTATTTTAGCATCTCTCTAAATTTTGGGTTTACCTGCCAGCAGCGTACCCCCCCCCTCCCCCTCGTCTCCTGACTTGTCTTGTGTTTACAGGGGCTTGTCGTCCGGGAACAATAGCCCCTCACATTGGCATGCCTAAAATGTTACAGTCCACAAGAAAGCGACTGATGAGTCAGCACTAAACGCCAAGTCCCCATCCCGAGCTCCTTTCTCCATCAATTAGCCGGGAGTGAAAGAGCAGCCTATGCCCCCAAACAATGCCTTGATTTAACCGCTGAAGATTTACTGGGGCCAAGTTCAAATCCTTCTGAAAAAGCCCCTAACTACACAGGTTTAACACAAATATTGCTTAATACCCCCCTCCGGGGTAAAGGTCCTCTGTGCACCTTTCATTTGCCTTCCTAATTAATTTTTTAGCTCCTTTTTTATTTTATTATTATATATGTATATATATCTTATGGCTATGTTCCAGTCTTGACTGTGTTTCTGAAATTAAAACTTTAGGTTTCTTTACAAAGAGCTTACAATTTTCCTGATTTAAAGACAAATGTTAAATGTGCATATTATAATTGTTATGATGTTTTTATGTTTTTATGTTATTTTATTATGTTATGTTATTTTATATTTTATGTTATTTTATATTTTGTTATTTTATGTTTTATGTTATTTTATGTTTTTTTGTTTGTTTTGTTTTACGTTGCGGTGTTTAACATTGTGTTTTAGGCTGGGTTCACACTATCTTCGCAGGCGGCTCACAGCAGGGGTCCGGTGCCACCCCGTTCACTGTTTCAGGCCCGATTTCACTCCGAATTTTTGGCTGAATTCAGACCTGAAACGTACCAAAGGACGCACCTGTGCGCATTCACAATGGAGCCACAGCAGAGATATGAGGGTCGGGGAACACGCATCCAATTCGCAATAGTGTGAACCCAGCCTTAGGTTGTGTTGTGTTTTCGCTTTGCCTTATTTCGCTTTGCCTTATTTCGCTTTGCCTTATTTCGCTTTGCCTTATTTCGCTTTGCCTTATTTCGCTTTGCCTTATTTCGCTTTGCCTTATTTCTCTTTGTTATTTTACTGTACGTTGCTTCACGTTACGTTGTTTCATTTTGCTTTGTTTTATTTTTTTGTTTTTTATTTTATGTTATTTTATGTTATTCTATTGGGTATAGAGATTTTTCTAACTGCATTTTGGTATATGGTTGTTTTATGATTTTTATACAGAATTACATAATAGAATTGACACTGTTAAATTGTCAGCTTTAAAAAAATAAAAAAAATAAACTCTGCATGTTTTCAAAGGTTTAAATAAAAATGCATTCTAGCAGCAGCGTAGTTTTAATTTTAAACTGAAAGGGAAATTGAGTAGCAAGCCATTAGTGTATTTTAAATGGTATATAGAATTCCGATTTGTTGGCATAAAAAAATGTAAAGAATAAAAGCAGACCTTGCATCAAACTGCAAGGGCGGCCTATCTTGTAGACCTAAAAAAAAAGTGCAATTAAATTAAAATTTTAATTAAAACTTAATCTAATTAAAAAAAATAAAAAATAAATAATATAATTTAAAAGAAAAAAAGTATGTTGGTGTCATCACTGGACCTAGAAAAGATCCTTAATAGAAGGCACGCAAGCACTGTGCATGGAAGCCCCCACATTTGGATGATTTGGATTATCAGCTTCCCTTGGATTGTAGAAGAGGCCCCAGTGATGTCAGTTGTCTTTTTAATTTAAAAAAAAAAAAAAAAACTTTAACTGTGATTGATTGATTTTTTTTTTTTTTAACATAAGTGGGTCTACAAGATGAGCAACACCTTGCAAAAGGTCTACATTAATCAAACTAATTTTAAAGGGGGAAAAAAAACCCTAACTGTTTTAAGATATATCTTTTTGAATTCATTTTAATTCATTTCATATTATTTACTATCTAAGTTTTGTTTTATTTTATTTTAATTTACAATCTAAGTTTTTATTGAAAAAATAACTTTTTTTTTTACATGCAACATTTTCATCCATAGATGGTAAAAATGTCATTATTATTAAAAAAAAAAAATAATAGATTTATTTCTAAAAGTTGCCGAATGGACAGAGTACTATAAATCCATGTAAGGCTTGATTTAAAAAAAAAAAAAAAATATATATATATATATATATATATATAATATATATATATAAAATACTTTTTTTTGGTTTTTCTGCTTGCAAGCCTACCCTTGCAGCAGTATAAACCATTAGTTGCTACATTCATTCCGCCCCCTGGGCTATCCCAAATTCGAGCACACGATAATAAATATACTTTTTTTTTTAAATTCCTTTTTTTTTTTTTTATTATTTTATTTATTATTTTAAATCTGAACCCCATAGGTGTCTAGTCACATACAGGTCTTAGCAAGAAAGAAAGTTCGAGAAATCCAAGCGGCCATTAAGGTACGTCTGGCTTGCCCAGTTGTAAGGGCTTTTCATCTCCATGGTTACAGGCTTTTTCCTTTGTTTTCCTCCCTCCCCCTACCCTGCAGGTGTCTAGTCACATTCAGGTTCTTGCCAGAAGGAAATCTCGTGATTTTCATTCCAAGCTGAAGGTATGCGCTTCTCTGCTTTTGGGCTTGTGGTTGCTACGCATCTCACTTCCTGTTTCCCATGGTGACCGGTTGAATGCTCCGTGCTACGATCCTCGTAACCTAGTTTTCCTGCATGTCAGAGCTGTTTACGTTTCTTAATACCTGCTCTACTATTTTCTCTGCAAGCGGTCGCTGTGAAAAAAAAAAAAAAAAAAGAAAGCGGTCTACCGTCACCATTAGCCGAGGGTTTCCAAGTCTCACACCAAGCTATGTCAATTAATAGGGAATTAATGAGCGTGTTTCCACTCACCGAGGTGTTTTGTCACTTAGAGAGTGATTATTACCGGCGTAGATGAAAGCAGACCTTGCAGAAGGAGGCATTACAGGGGGCATGCTTTCTATATTACATGTGGCACCAGTTGCTTCTTTGTAAAAAAAAAAAATTATATATATATATATATATATATATTTTTTTTTTTAAATTTAATAAAAAACAAAAAAAAATGTAAAAACAAAAAATAATTCTACTCTGCAATCTGGATGCCCTTCCGCTTTCATTTGGCCATTTAGCATTTGCCCCCCCTTTTTATTATTTTTTTGGGGCATTTGAGATAAAGGAACCTCGCTCTTCCAGTGATTTAGCCCTTTGATCGTCCTTTATAAAAAAAAAAAAAAAAAAAAACTCCAGGCACTTATATAAAAACACCCCGTGTTCAGTAGTCGTTAAATACATTTTTTAATTTTGGTCTAGTCAACTTGACATTTTTGGCTTGATAGTGTTGTTGCCACCTGCTACTGTGCGAACCCAACACTCCAATACCATCCAATTTTATTTATTAATGATTGAGTCCACCATAAAAAATAAAAAATAAAATTATGGTTTTCTTAAATCGGAACTAAACCCTCCTATGGTTTTTTTTTTTTCAACCAAGGACGCTGCCATCATGAAGTTGTCTTCCATCTTGGCCTCTGATCTTCAACTGTCATGGTGCTGCACTCACACTTGATCGTTTATGGCACCAGCCATTTGATGGTTTGACAGTTTTTTTTTTTTCTTTTCTGGTTTTAGAGCACAAGCAAATGTGACGGTTGCATTCACGGCACTTGCCGGAATGTAACGTTTAAAAAAAAAATATTTAAACTTTTAAATTGGTGGATTTAGTTCCGTTTTTTTAAGCCTACGGCCCCTGAAACGAGTTGGGCTTGCAAAACCCTCTATCACTGGAATATGATGGTGTGATATTTCAAGTCCAGTTTCACTTTTAAAAGGGGGGAAAAAAAAAAGCACAGGGTGGATGTCTCCACTCTCTACCCACCATCCCCAACTCCCCCCAACCCCCCAGTCCTACACCCTACACCCCCAACTCCCCCCAACCACCAGTCCTACACCCTACACAGCCATAAAATTCATCATAGAAGGGTCAATTGCGGAAACTAAGAGCGTTAAATTTCAGATGTTTTAGCACAGTGGTCTCCAAAATATGGCCATGGGTGGATGTCTCCACTCTCTACCCACCACCCCCAACTTCCCAACCCCCAGTCCTGCATCCTACACCCTACACAGCCATAAAATTCATCATAGAAGGGTCACTTGCAGAAAGTAAGAACTTAAAATTTCTGATGTTTTAGCACAGTGGTCTCCAAAATATGGCCAAGGGTGGATGTCTCCACTCTCTACCCACCATCGCCAACCCCCAGTCCTCCATCCTACACCCTACACAGCCATAAAATTCATCATAGAAGGGTCAATTGCAGAAAGTAAGAACTTAAAATTTCAGATGTTTTAGCACAGTGGTCTCCAAAATATGGCCTAGGGTGGATGTCTCCACTCTCTACCGACCATCCTCAACGCCCTAACTATCCTAGCCCCCAAGTCCTGCATCCTACACCCTACACAGCCATAAAATTCATCATAGAAGGGTCAATTGCGGAAAGTAAGAACTTTAAATTTCAGATGTTTTAGTGGTCTCCAAAATATGGCCCAGGGGATATGGCCCTTTGCTTGCCTTTATCTGGCTCTTTGGACACTATTTCATCCACTGACTCCAACAATGGAACATAACTACTCTCAACAACATGGTAAGATGCGTGGGCAGAGACCAGTATCAAAGTCTACATAAAATATGACACAAACATCCCGTATAAATAAGCGGAAATATTTGGAAGATATGGGACTTTGAGTACATAGTGACAAGATATTGAATCAACAATGTATTGAACAATATATACAAATTTTATTAAATGAACAATGTCATAAAATCAATACATACAATATAATCATAGCCATAGGTGAATGCAAAACATCCTATTAGTGACAATGATTTACAGTTATCACGTTCATATGGAAAACTTGAAACGTGTTCATTTAATAAAATGTATATATATTTTTTTAATGCATTGTTGATTCAATATCTTGTCACTATGCCCCCATAAAGTCCCATATCTTCCACCTATTTCCTCTTACTCCCCCCAATAACACCAACAATGGGGCACTATTCCCCCCCCCCCCAAAATTACGCCAATGATCGGGTGTTATTCCTCCCAATAACACCAACCATTGGGCTTTATTCCTCCCAATAACACCAACCATTGGGCTCTATTCCTCCCAATAACACCAACCATTGGGCTCTATTCCTCCCAATAACGCCAACCATGGGGCTCTATTCCTCCCAATAACGCCAACCACGGGGCTCCCAATAACGGCAACCATGGGGCTCTATGTCACCCAGTAGCACCAACGATGGAGCACTACTCCTCCCACTGACACCAAATATGGGGCACTACTCCTCCCACTGACACCAAATATGGGGCACTACTCCTCCCACTGACACCAAATATGGGGCACTACTCCTCCCACTGACACCAAATATGGGGCACTACTCCTCCCACCGATGCCAATACATTTTCTACTCCCACTTGCCCAAATCAGGCCCTTTAAAGTCTGAAGCACTGTAGTCTGGCCCTTTTTTTTTTTTTTAGAAAGACCCCTGTTTTAGGAGATAGAGCATGTCCAATGAGTCTTGTTGTTTATAGGACACATACTCTGAATGCAGAAATGTAGGGGGAGGTCCCCCCCCCCCAAAAATAAATAAATAATTCCCACGTATTAATGGAATAACTACTAAAATACACTTTAAACCATGCTGTGTGTAAAGCACCTGTAAGGTTTATATTGAGCTGCCATCACCCCGTGGCCATTGGCTTCCATCTATGGTCAAGCAGACAGCATTGGGCTGTAGTTAAGCCACTGAGAGCAGGTAGAGGGCTTGGGCAAGCATTTCAAATCTTCCAACTGTTTGGAAAGTTTCAGGCACTGGGGGGGATGGTGTATGAAATGGCTTGGGTCACGTTAAGAATGAAAAGCAGGCCCCCATAAAATTGGGTTTGCCTTCTAGAAGGTGGAAAAGTTGTGAAGGCCAAGGACGGAGAAGTAGAGGGTAGGAAAGTGCCCATTGTAACTACTATGCCTGGAGTTGCTTCTTGACCAATGCGTAGTTTGTAACTCATGACCAAAGAGACTTCTCATCCCATTCGGTCCTTTTTGTTTTATTTATTTATTAACTCCCCCTACACATTGACTGAAGAATTTTAAGTTAACCGGTAGCAGCAAATGCCCTTGACCTTTTTCATTCTTTGGGTCACAGTCCCCCCAAATTTTCTCCCATCAGTCCCAGTTGTCCCCTGTGCAGCCATGCTAGCTGCCACCATGTGCGTGTGCAGAGTCTCTTCTATTGCATGAACGTGCACACGCTTTTGGCACCAGGAGCATGCATGCAATGATCAGTAGTTTGGTGGTCAACTCACGCTGCCACGTTCCAGCTGTGCTGTCTAATGTCTGTGCCGAGCTTTACTAACCCTTTCATCGGCAGGACTGCCCAGCAGGGGAAGGAGTGGTGGCCCTTTTTTTTTTTCTTTGAACGCCCATGGTACGTTGGGCAGCATGCGGTCTGGCGGGCATTGATCTTTGGTGGGCCTGGCTTTGTGCAAGAGCTGCACTCGGCTGAGCAGACGAGCGCCGCTGGTAACGCGGAGCACGGTGGCCGACTTCTAACCACTCTTGCATCCCTGTCCGCGGACTCCACTGTCATCCATAACTCGGCATGCGTTGGGTGGCAGCTCCTTTTTTCTTTTTTTTCTCCAGAAGTAACACTTGCAACCGGTTAGTCTGTGTCAGCAGAAGCATGCTGCAGGCCTAAAACCCATTCGGGGGCCACGGAGAGCTGCGTTTAACCCCTTCCGCACCAGCAAACTGCAGCGAGGAATGGCTTGTTTGTGACCCTTTCATCTTTCTTGCTTTTTTTTTATTTTTTATTCATCTTTCAGATAGGGAAGGGATAGGCACATGGCAACATCCTGGATCCATATTCTGTAGCTAAGCCTAAGAAATGTTGATTTGATGACTGTCAGATGAAGCTAAATATAGTCCAGGTCGCTCTTCAACCCCCCCCCCCCCCCTTTTTTTTTTTTTCCTGTTCAATGAACAGTGGTGAAAGCTTTTGAAAAAAAAATTAAAATCCTTTTGAAGTGAAGGAAAGTCTTCAGCAAGGGGGGGCAACAAGATGTATTAATTACTAGTCATTAGGTAACAAGTCAGGACACCTCTGAATGTGCATTCTTCCCTCTGCCCAGTCATTGCCAGGCTGTGAAATAGTCACCTTTTGTTGCTTAATTCAGCCTTGTTAATACAGCGCTGAACGCGGCAACAATGGAGCCAGAGCTGGCCTTTTATGAAGCTGAAATGGCATTTTTTTTCCCTCTCATACTAGGCCCTAATTATTGCCTAAGCTAATCACTGAAACATGTGATGCTCCAGTTTCTGAGGAACTACAAGCCGCAGCGTGTCCTGCTGGAGAGATTGGAGGTTTTTTTTATCCCCGTATAGTGCCCTGTCATTGGTATCAGTGGGAGGAATAGTGCCCCGTCATTTGTATCAGTGGGGAGGAATAGTGCCCTGTCATTGGTATCTGTGGGGGTAAATAGTGCCCCGTCATTGTTATCAGTGGGGAGGAATAGTGCCCCGTCATTTGTATCAGTGGGGAGGAATAGTGCCCTGTCATTGGTATCTGTGGGGGTAAATAGTGCCCCGTCATTGTTATCAGTGGGGAGGAATAGTGCCCCGTCATTGGTATCAGTGGGGAGGAATAGTGCCCCGTCATTGGTATTAGTGGGAGGAATAGTGTCCTGTCATTGGTGTCAGTGGGAGGACTAGTGCCCCGTCATTGGTGTCAGTGGGAGGACTAGTGCCCCGTCATTGGTGTCAGTGGGAGGACTAGTGCCCCGTCATTGGTGTCAGTGGGAGGACTAGTGCCCCGTCATTGGTGTCAGTGGGAGGACTAGTGCCCCGTCATTGGTGTCAGTGGGAGGACTAGTGCCCCGTCATTGGTGTCAGTGGGAGGACTAGTGCCCCGTCATTGGTGTCAGTGGGAGGACTAGTGCCCCGTCATTGGTGTCAGTGGGAGGACTAGTGCCCCGTCATTGGTGTCAGTGGGAGGACTAGTGCCCCGTCATTGGTGTCAGTGGGAGGACTAGTGCCCCGTCATTGGTGTCAGTGGGAGGACTAGTGCCCCGTCATTGGTGTCAGTGGGAGGACTAGTGCCCCGTCATTGGTGTCAGTGGGAGGACTAGTGCCCCGTCATTGGTGTCAGTGGGAGGACTAGTGCCCCGTCATTGGTGTCAGTGGGAGGACTAGTGCCCCGTCATTGGTGTCAGTGGGAGGACTAGTGCCCCGTCATTGGTGTCAGTGGGAGGACTAGTGCCCCGCCATTGGTGTCAGTGGGAGGACTAGTGCCCCGCCATTGGTGTCAGTGGGAGGACTAGTGCCCCGCCATTGGTGTCAGTGGGAGGACTAGTGCCCCGCCATTGGTGTCAGTGGGAGGACTAGTGCCCCGCCATTGGTGTCAGTGGGAGGACTAGTGCCCCGCCATTGGTGTCAGTGGGAGGACTAGTGCCCCGCCATTGGTGTCAGTGGGAGGACTAGTGCCCCGCCATTGGTGTCAGTGGGAGGACTAGTGCCCCGCCATTGGTGTCAGTGGGAGGACTAGTGCCCCGCCATTGGTGTCAGTGGGAGGACTAGTGCCCCGCCATTGGTGTCAGTGGGAGGACTAGTGCCCCGCCATTGGTGTCAGTGGGAGGACTAGTGCCCCGCCATTGGTGTCAGTGGGAGGACTAGTGCCCCGTCATTGGTATCAGTGGGAGGAACAGTGCTTCATATCATTGGAAGCTCCAAGGGCCAGATAAAGGCTAGTAAAGGGCCGCAGTTTGGAGACCACTGACAGTGCTGCTGTCGGCTGTGCCCCCTGTGCTCCTTCATTCAGAGTGGGGGGGGGGCATGTTCTAATAAAGGAAGTGTGTTACTGGCCAGACCGCCAGTTGAAAACACAGGAAATAAAAGCCTAAAAGAAAACTAATGTAGACACCACATCTAATGATCGGTATTCTGCACTATATGACATTTTTGGTTTGGGGTTTAATACTGCTATAAGGAAGGTCTTCTGTATGTTTCTAGTGCATATACCCCCCCCCCCCCTCTGCCCCGCACATCGCGGGAATGTAACTGTCACATTGTGCCCTCCACCAAATTGTCAAACCATCATTATGGCCGGGGGGGTCATAACTGTTCACATGGGCAGCACCATGGCAATTGAAGATCAGACAGAGTCCAAGATGGCGGCTTCCTTGGCCGAAGAGGGAGGGTTTAGTTTCCGCTTTAACGCAAGTTTCCTTTTAGAAATTCCTAAGCTGAGGGCTGTAAATCATTGAACTTTCCCCTGGCAACACCATAGATTAGTCGCATTTCTGCCGCTCTTATTTCTATATGCAATAATTCAGTGGAAATTGCTTCTTTTTTCTTTTTTTTTTCTTTTTTTTTTTTACCAAGGGTATTAAGAAAATGTTTCAGCTCTGTGTTTTGTTACTTTGTATCTCTTCTTCTTCTTCTCTTTCCTCCTCTTTGTTGTGCGTAATATGATTTTTTTTTTTTTTTTCCGTTGTCAAGTGTTCTCAATGTCGTAGACTAAGCCAAACACCATAGATGTTACCCTGTAACTGTCGGATCACAAGGAATATAAAAAGCAGAAGGCCGTGTGCATTTTATTATCATTATTATCATCTCCTTTTCTTATCAAGACTGCAGGATAAAAAAAAAAAAAAAGTGACAAAGGAGTCTCTGTAGAAGTGCCGGCATTCGCGTGTCAATAGCTTGAACCAACAGGTCCTTGCTTAAGAAAGATGGTTTTATAAACATACATGACTGTGCTGACCCCCCATACTGTATGTTTATGTACTGAGAAGACAATTCCCGTTCGAATCTTTGGTGGTCGGTGGACAATAGCGAAGAGCGATCTGATCCGCCGGTCAAGTCTGGTCTGCAGAAACAGCCATTTATGTTTACGGGAAAGGGAATGTATATCCTGTTTGCCGGTCTTCTGATCAGCATTTTACATATATGACTGGCCTTGGTGTGTAAATCTCATTATAATGTAGACTTATATCGTATGAGAGGCTTGTTTTTTTTTTTTTTTTGTTTTTTTTTTTTTTGTTTTTTTTTATATTCAAGTTAAGCCTTGGTTTTCATGTCTGAAGGAAGATCTGTGTTTGATGACCCCCCCATTAAGATCTTCAGTGACTCACTATAGACTAGTGGAGCCTAGAAACCCCCCCCCCCCCCGACGACAACTCTAAAGACAAGACAACAGTAAAGTTAGCCCAATTTTTAATTTTTTTTTATATTCTGAAAGATAACGTTACGCCGAGTAAATTGATACCCAACATGCCACTCTTCAAAATTGCGCCCGCTCGTGGAATGGCGTCAAACTTTTAGCCTTAAAAATCCCCATAGGCGACGTTTAAAAAAAATTCTGCCAGTTGCATGTTTTGAGTTAGAGGAGGTCTAGAATTATTGCTCTCGCTCTACCGATCGCGGCGATACCTCACGTGTGTGTTTTGACCCCCAGTTTCATATGTGGGCGCTTAGACCCAGTTACTTTTTTTTTTTTTTTTAACGTTCATTGCATTATGGTGGTCGCCTACGTCACTCCCAACAGTTTAACCACTTAAAGACCAGGCCTCTTTTTCAGACTCGCTGTTTTACAGGTTAAAAACACGTTTGTTTTTTTTCTAGAAAATGACTTGGAACCCCCAAACATTATACTTTTTGTAACACTCTAGAGAATAAAATGGCGGTCATTGCAATACTTTTTGTCATACCGTATTTGCGCAGCGGTCTTACAAGCGCACTTTTTTTTTTAGGGGAAAAAAATACTTTTTTGAATAAAAAATAAGACAACAGTAAAGTTAGCCCAATTATTATTATTTTTTTTTTATATTCTGAAAGATAACGGTACGCCGAGTAAATTGATACCCAACAAGTCACTCTTCAAAATTGTGCCCGCTCGTGGAATGGTGTCACACTTTACCCTTAAAAATCTCTATAAGCGACGTTTAAAAAAATTCTACCAGTTGCATGTTTTGAGTTAGAGGATGTCTAGAATTATTGCTCTCACTCTACCGATCACGGTGATACCTCACATGTGTGGTTTGACCCCCAGTTTCATATGTGGGCGCTTAGGCCCAGTTCCTTTTTTTTTTTCTCTTCTCGTGTGCCCCGTTGGAGAGCCGCTCTCCCTCGGGGGCACTCGTGCGGGCGCGCTCCCATGTCCTGCTCCCGTGTCCATTGACCCAGACAGCAGGACTCTGCCCCGTCCCCACGTCATTTGGATTTGATTGACAGCAGCGGGAGCCAATGGCTGCAACTGCCATCAGTCTATCCAATCAGGACCCGAGATTGGCTGGAGCTGGCGTGCAGTGAAAAACCTTGCGGGTTTACAGCCCCTTTTAAAGGAAGGGGGTCTCCAAAAATGTCAGCCCTCCAAGCTGTTGAACTAAAAAACTTTCAAAATCTACAATATTTAAAGTGGTTGTAAAACCCTCCATATACCCAGTGAAGTGACCGGCCCCAGGTGATGCACAGAGATTAAGCAAACACTTCAGTAAAATAATAAATAAGTTGTACCCGTTCTTCTCTACATCCGTTCAAAGTGCTTTTATACAGCTTGTCTGAGCTTTCAGAAACTCTAGTCTGAGTGAATGGCAGATCTGTAACTAGCAGATTGGAGCACCAGGACTTTAAGTTTTAATGTTATCACACACCTAATTTAGATTTTTTTTATTCTATTTTTTTTAAAAGTGTGTGATAACATTAAAACTTAATTTTAAGGTTTTTTTTTTTTTAAGTTTTAATCTCATCACACACTTAATTTTAAGTTGTTTTTTTTTGTGTGTGTGATGACATTAAAACGTAAAAAAACAAAACAAAAAAAAATTAAAATTATGTGTGTGATAACATTAAAACGTAAAAAAACAAAACAAAAAAAAATTAAAATTATGTGTGTGATGGCATTTAAATGTTACGTTCTATGCCACCTGTAGACTAAATTAGAAAATCTCAGATCTAGATCAGCAAAAATTCCCAATTACAATCTTTTAGACTTCTATGTTGTTTTAAGACCCCTTTCACCCTGGGCTGTTTTTCAGGCACTTTAGCGCTGGAAATAGCCTCTGCCAAGTGCCTGAAATCCGCCTCCCATTCATTCAAGTATGACTTTTCACACTGGGGGGGGGGGCGGTGCGCTTGCGGGACCTTCCGAATAGTCCTGCAAGCAGCTGTAATTAGCGCTTCCAAAACTCCCTGTCGAATGGTATGCGCTTCGGAAGCGCCTGAAAATCGCTTCAGTAGCGCCGCAACACTGGAGTTTTTAACCCCCTTCTTTGGGATTAAAAGTGCCCCGCTAGTGGCCGAAAAATTACACTTAAACAGCGCTAAGACCCCCTTTACACTGGGGCCGCAGCCGCGTTGGCGCTAATGCACCGATCGTTTTAGCGGCGCTTTTTTTGCTGTTTAAGGGGCTTTTTCTTTGGCCGCTAGCAAAGAAGGGGTTAAGAACTTCCTTTGTTACGGCACTTCCAACGTGCTTTTCAGGCGCTTCGGAAAGCTGCCCATTCATTCCAATGGGCAGGGCATTTTGGGAGCAGTGTATAAAAAAAAAAAGTGCCCCGGCCTTAATTCAGATAAATCAAGACAAAACCTACATTGGACCGCACTCCATGGACTTTAGAGGCATAACATCAATGTGTTAAATATTAATACAAACTTTATTAAAAACAAAAGATGGCAGCATCCTGCACCCTTATGTTAGGGTAAGTTATGGTAGGGGGGGGGCGGCTCGTGGCACCACCATAACCGACATAAGGGTGCAGGATGCTGCCATCTTTTGTTTTTAATGTGATCTGAATTACTTTTTAACTGTGCATTAATAAAGTTTGTATTAACATATTGGTGTCGTGCCTCTAAAGTCCATGGAGTGCAGCCCATTGGATGTGATGTCCGCAGCCCCAACGGACTCGGGCTTGCCTTACACCTGTGGAATTTAACTTGAAGGTTGGCAGTTTCAGAACCTTCGTTCAATTATCTTAGACTTAAAGGGTACAAGTCAACCATTGGGGTTTTGACCAGAGCAGGCAAACAAAATCAAGGAACATGAAGGGGGAAAAAAAAATGTGGTGGAATCTAATGAGAAGCAACAAAATTGTTGAATACGCTTCTGGCCAGGAAAAATCATAACTAGTCTTGGGCACATTCACGTGTCAAAGTTTAATCCATAAGTAGAAAGTTTTGTTCTACAAAAATCAAGACATTGACATGGCATTCTGACAAAAAGTAATTTGAAATTTACTTGAGTCCATGAAGGTGCCTTCAAACGGTCGGGGGGAGAATTTTTTGTTTTTTAATACTTTCTCATACAAACAAAATTCTACAGGTGTAAGGCCAGCTTCAGAGCCGTCATTTAGGAGAGATAACCTATATACTATAGTATTACCCTTCGCCCCTCCCTTTGGCTGCTACATAAGCCACTACATAGGGAGAAGCATGGGAGCTAGGCCAGCATAGATGGCAATTAGACACTCCCAGAAGAGGGCTATGTCGTCAAAGAAAGAGGGCTGAGCAACCTGGGTTATGCGCCACCTAAAGGTGAATGGACACTGGCAGAAACGGACAGGAAGTCCTCCCCTACATAACCCC
This sequence comes from Lithobates pipiens, assembly GCF_037356315.1. Lineage (NCBI taxonomy): Eukaryota > Metazoa > Chordata > Amphibia > Anura > Ranidae > Lithobates > Lithobates pipiens. The sequence goes on from NW_027507786.1 coordinate 9,789,026, forward strand.
TCCCATACAGGAAGTACTTTACTTTTTCTGCCAGTGTCCGAAGGTGATGGTCACAGGTGTGCATCTCTCTGCTAAAACACTGCTATGTGCTCAAAACGGTTCCAGTAGGGAACAAGAGTTTGGCGCTTTCTGGATCCATTCGTACAGCTAAAATGCTCAGATGGTACTCGGGCCCTGCAGTGGTGGAAAAGGTCAACCTGTGGGGATTGCCTTTAACGCACCTATTGGCGCTGGACCCTGCACATATGGAACTCTGCACTGTAATGACTGACCAAAGTGTTCCCAGTAGGGTGCTATACAGGTCCAGGGTAGTGGAACCCAAGAAAGGGGGGGGGGCCCGAGTGCCTGAGGGTCTACTTAGACATTGCCCGCCATGATTATTTATGGGGGGGGAGGCTACAAGTAAGCGTTTAAAATGCTTGATTTTTCCAAACTTTAAATTCTACTCAAATACGAAAGTATGTTTGTTGTCAGGTGTTCTATAACCATGCCATGTGGCGTTTTTAGCTACGCTTCTTTTAAATATTTGTAGTAGACTCGGAAGGGGGGGGGGTTGTTATTGTTTACACCTTTAATTTCACATTTACTACAGATCTGTTCAAAGAATTGTACAAATGTAGGTCATAATTATGATGCTGGAGCCTTACATAATATTTTATTATAGATTACATAATATATATTATTAATGTATAATATTGTATGCCAAGAAGCTGTAAGCTTGGTCACAAGTCTTCCCCTCGTAAAAAATCAATGTGATTTCTCATCTGAGGTTCTTAGAAGCTTCTGAAAATTTGATAACGTAGCACAGAACTCTGTTTCATACTCGGCGGACCTTAGCAGATGACTTGGTAACCTGCAGGGATGTTGGTAATTGCCCAGAATCACGACCTCCGATATTTATCAAAGCCTCGACAGCAAACCCTTACCAACACAATGTGACAACTGGAAAAAAAGGAAGCTTGAGTCAGAGGTAGTTGCTTTGGGGTGACTGAAAAACGTTCTTCCTTCGTAGTTTTATGAACAAGGCTCCAAAGTCATTTCTACCAGCCTCCTGCCGCAACGGTCATCTGCTTTTTATGTCCTTGGTAACCAGATGTGTGTGATGTTTGGTGTTTTTTGTCTTACACAATTCTTTTAACACGCTATTTATATTGTACCCAGGTGACAAACATGGTAAGTTGATGCCCCCTTCCCAGTCCACCACTTGTGACTCTAGTTTGCTTTGGCACAGTGTTTGGCTATTGGCTTTAGTCTGTGACCCCAGCTTGTGCTACCTTACCCTAAAGAACATGATATGAAAGAAAATGGTTTTCAGGGCCATCACTACTATCAAGGGGCAGGGCGTGACGCCCAGTATCTGACTAGTGTCACTGAGCAGTGGCTTGGCCTATACAAGCATGCAAGCCTTACCAGCATGGTCATTACCTGCCTAAAAGTTGAACCCGCTTAACGACTGCTTTGGTGTGTTTACCATCATGCACCGTTGTCCAGTACTTGGGCATACATGGCTGAACGACCCTTTCCTGTAGCAATACATATGAGTATAGAAGAGGCAGGGTGCAGGTAGCACAGTCTGGCAATAGATTGATATTCATAAATACCTAAACCATTTAACTCCTACCGGACACCTACGCACCAGTGTTTGTATAAGCTCGTTTCACGACGCATCACATCACGGTGGCATGAGTTTCTAAATTCACCAGTATAATTTCTGTCTTTGGTTGGGCACAATAAAGTTGGTGTTAAGTACTTTTAATGATCACACGAATCGTTTAAGAAAATTAGTTCCCAACTGTCTTTGATTTGGAGGGAATGTTCCTCCTTTGGAACCAAACCCCTTTGCCCCCATTTCCTCCTCATTTGTCCCTCAGATTGTTTTGTTTTCATGTTATTTTCTCCTAGGACTCATTGGGTTTGAAGCGGAGGCACCTACCTAGAGGATTTGTTTTTTTTTTATTCCCCCTGTGGTCCATGATAATATGACCCATTGCTTTTGATTTTGGATCCTTTTTGAGAGGACTGTATTAACGTTTTGAAAATTGTGTAGGGTTTATGGGTTTAACCCAAGTTTTTGCATTCCATTTCTTGGCGCCGTCACTATACTGGGGTATATAGTGTGAGATATATATATATATATATATATATATATGTATATCTAACTCTAATAGTGTATATATACTACACTAGCGCCAACAGTTTGCTCAGGACTTTACATTATAAAGGGAGACAGTACAGCTCAATACAAGAGGGTTAGGAGGGCAAGTGGAACACAAGTTAATAACTGTGAGGGATAAGCCAATGGGAGGATTAAAAGTTTAGCTGTGTGGTGAGGGTTGGATAGGCTTTTCTGAAGCTTTTGAAGATCACCTAAAAGTGGGCAGAGTAGGAGTCAGCTGAACAGACAGAGGAAGGAACTTCCAGAGGATAGAAAAGGCTCTGGAGACAAACATGGGAAGAGAAGACCAGGGATTTATAGACCTTTGAAGATGAGCATGGGAGGAGAAAGAAAAGGGATATATAGATTCATTGTAAGCATTGCATATTACATTTAACATTTTATTCAACCTCTACATTATTATTGCATTTCTTTTTCTTGAGAGTCGATATAGTTTGAGCTAGGTGGTGCCACCAGGGCTGTCTATGGCTCGAGTTATGTCCGGTTCAGAAGTTATTGGCCACAATTTTAGCCATGTGTGGCCGGCCATCTTTAGTCCGTCCCCGTGATTTATCAGGGAGATGCTCCTGTCAGGTGTACAGACCTGTCCTACTTCAATGAAGAGAGCGCAATCACGTTTACGTGGTGTTGACCTTGGGAAGAAAAACAGTTGGCAAATTTGGTTCTCAGATATGTCCTTCACAAGCTAAACATCTCCTGCTGAGTTTTTCCTTCAGATTTACCAAAACCATATAATATGAGGTCAAACCTTAGGCGTTTCAATTTCTATGCAATCAGGCAGGCCCTTGCGCTACATGGTTTTGGTAAACCTGAATGAAAAGCTCAGCAGAAAAACTGATAGTGTGTATGGGGCTTAAGTGCTTTGTGACCTTAGCTGTGTGATCTAGGGTCACGTGTTGTTTTTTTTTTTTGGCCTGATGCCTCGGTGATGTGTATAGGGAACTGTTGTGTCCCTGGTGCGTGTAGGTGTCCCGTACCACAATCAGACATTTAACAATTTGAGAGTGGGGCTCTACAATAAGCTACCGATTTTTAGATCAGGACCCCACACAGCTGCATGTTTTTTGCTTTTCTTATGTTTAATATCCACGCTTGTAGCTGCGCAAAAAAAAAAAATAAAACCTGACTGTCTGCACAGAATTCAGTAACTGCATGCTAACTGTTATATTAAAGGATCAAACCGCCAAGGACAAAGCACTGCAGCACATGGCGGCCATGTCCTCCGCTCAGATTGTATCCGCCACTGCCATTCACAACAAGCTGGGCCTTCCAGGGATTCCTCGCCCGGCCTTTCCTGCTGCACCCGGGGTAAGTGTCTGCTCAGGGCTTCCTACCATGGTTTTGTCTCTGGTTATATGGTTAAATAGGTGGGGGGAAAAAAAAAAAAGACCGATGTCCAGCCTCTTAAAATCTTCAGCAGTGTAGTGGAAGGTAAAACTACAGTATGACGTGACTTTGGCCATTTTTACTTTAAAGGGGGAAAAGAAAGCCCTCCTGTTCCAATAAAGTAGCCACATCGTTTCTCGAAATCGAGAGCCTCCAAACTATGGCATGTGGGCCAAATTCGGCAAGCTGCAAGATTTTATGAGGCCCTCTGATGTAAGAGGGGGCCCTTATGTAAAGGGGGGGGGAATTCTCATGTACAGTATAGGGGGCTTCAATGGGGACTCTGATGGGCTCAAGTTCATTTGGATTTTTTTTTTTCCTAAGACCTCATTCACACTTGGCGGTTTGGAATTGTAGATGGAATCGCCGTGATTCTGACTGCAATTCCAAATCGTGTGGCAATCTCTGCAAAACGTGCAATTGGCTGCCATTCATTAAAACTACTTTACTTTAAATTTGGTTTGTTCATTTATAAAAAAAACTGATTTTGTTTTGATACATAAAGATTTATATAATGCACAGCATGTCCTTGTAGTGAAATTTTTGGAGACCCCTGCTCTAGATCAGAATATTGCCATACCAAGCTTTAATATTGGCCGTTTTTGTAGGGCAGGTCAAAGATTTACCACTACTGTAAATATTAATAATTCCTTCCCACGGTGAATGGTAATATCTCCTATTTTCTGTTCTCTGCTAATATTTCCTTGACTTTTATACAGTCCTCCTGATAAAGTTCATTTACCGAATCTTTACATTGACCATAGATATTGTTTTCAGATTATTTAGCGTAGTTCATGTATAGCTATACTGTGCTTGCAATGGCAACAATGGACAAGGCCTTCTGGAAATCCAATTGAAAATAAAAAGTCACCATCACTCCAAAATGTTTTTTTTGTTTTTTTTACAAATTACTATTTAAAAAAAAAAAAATTTGTGAAAAGATGATGTCCTATATATAGCAAGACAGTATTGTGACAGAAACATACCCAAACCCATGGCTCCGCTCCAGACTTGCTCCTTTTCAACCCACACAGACGACCCAGGAGCTGGCTACCACAGCCCATCTCCACTCTTAATCAGGAGTAGGGATGAGCCGAACACCCCCCGGTTCGGTTCGCACCAGAACCTTCGAATGGACCAAAAATTCGTACGAACTTTAGAACCCTATTAAAGATTATTGGACTCGAACGTTTGAAATCAAAAGTGCTCATTTTAATGGCTGATATGCAACAGACAACACCAGCAATAAAGGGGTATCTTCAGGTGTATACTGTGCTGGAGGCACACAACACCCACTAACTCCTGCAGATGCCTGTATTAGAGAACACCAGCAAAAAAGGGTAGATATATGTGTATACTGTGCTGGAGGCTCACAACACCCATTAACTCCTGCAGATGCCTGAGAAAAGAACACTGTCCCTGCCTATCTAGTTCCCTGCACGCCGGAACACACTACACAAGGCCGCCGCGCTGGCGGCCTTATATAGTGTAGGGGCAGGGCGTGTACTAAACCCCCTGAGCTATAATTGGCCACAGGCATCCTGCCTGTGGCCAATTATGGCTCTCCTCACTGCCGGTACTGTGATTGGCCAAGCATGAGGGGTCACAGTGCATGCTTGGCCAATCATGAGCCAGCAATACACTGCGATGTCGTAGTGCATTGTGGGCCGTTCATGCCACAAGAATTTGGTGCGAACGGTCCACAAAGTTTCTGAATTTGCCGAACAGACGAACGGCCGATGTTCGAGTCGAACACCAAGCTCATCCCTAATCAGGAGTAAACATAAGCCGCACTCCAAAACTGAGCTCTTCTATCTGTAGTTCATTTGTCGAATGATGAAAACTATGTACCATTAATGTCCCCACCTGAAACCAGCTTGACGCGTTTCACCACTGCTGGCTTGCTCATAAGGATAAAGGAAGACTTCCCCCTATCCTTGTGAGCAAACCAGCGGTGGTGAAACACGTCCAGGAAGGTGGTTTCGCGTGGGGGGACATTAATGGTAGACAGTTTTAATCTTTTGACAAGTTAAATCTAGAAATAAGAGCTCGGTTTTGGCTTATGTCTTGTCTTTTGGCTTATGTTTACTTTCGAAAGACAGCTTTTAGGTCTCGCAAGGGTCCCTTCTACAAGGCAGCATAGTGACCAACATTATGTCGTCTTATTTGAGGGACCTTTTCGAGGCTCTGAAACATCGGCTTGCTAATCATGTGGCAAGATCCATTCACATTAGTATTGGTCAGGTATTATAACCAAGGAGACAGTTAGTTATTTTTACACTTGGTTTTCTCCACAAGGTGCAATATTCCCCCATTGCTAATTACACAGCTTATAGCAGGATAATGACAGTCAGGGCTGGGCTGGTGTTGAATGAACGTACAGACCATTATTGGTTAGACTAGATGGATGCCTTTTTTTTTTTTTACCTAACTATATTAAGACCAAGCTGTCCAGAAATAAAGCAGCATGGGTAGGCACAAGCTGTCAGGAATGCTTGCAGTGGTCACCTTTTAATGACCGCCTAAAACTGCTCAAGCGTCCTTGATGGAGTTGGTCCCCAACCCTTCGAATGGATCAGCATGTAAATGTAAAGACAATGTTTAGCGGTATGTGAAATAACAAGATGTGTCCCATCATGACATGTATCAATTGCAAACTGTTATCAGAATACAGTTATCAGCAATAATGATTGTGGTACTCTAAACCAATCTGCTCTGCCACCTAATTATTTTCAAGTCAAAATCCTGCCTGTGTGCCCCTCAGAACCTAGTTTTACTCTATTCACGGTCTGCTCCCAGATTGGACTAATTACTTTTAAATGTGTAACATGGCTGACCAGATTGCTTCAAAGTTGTTGTAACTGCATAACAACTTTCAGGAATGTATATTCTCCAATGGCAGTGGCCAAATATTCAATATGCTCACCAGCCTTTCTCAACCTTAGTTCCTCCAGGGGTTGCTGTGGGTCCTTGGGGAGAATTTTCTGCCTCTCAGATAGGTATCCATTATTACCTATCTATAATGGGTGAAGTCAATTCTTCCACTGACCACAATTGTAAGAGGATTCTTCTTTAATTGACCACCATTGTAGGCATTGTAAGAGGGTCCCAATATAGGAGGGTCCTTCTTCACTGACCAGCCAGAAAAAGAGGGTCCTTTTTTCTCCACTAACCATCAATAAATGGGTCTTTTACCCACGGACCACCAATAAGGGGGTCTTTTACCCACGGACCACCAATAAGAGGGTCTTTTACCCACGGACCACCAATAAGAGGGTCCTTTACCCACGGACCACCAATAAGAGGGTCCTTTACCCACTGACCACCAATAAGAGGGTCCTTTACCCACTGACCACCAATAAGAGGGTCTTTTACCCACTGACCACCAATAAGAGGGTCCTTTACCCACTGACCACCAATAAGAGGGTATTTTACCCACTGACCACCAATAAGAGGGTCCTATTTCCACTAACCACCAATAAGAGGGTCCTATTTCCACTGACCACCAATAAGAGGGTCCTGTTTCCACTGACCACCAATAAGAGGGTCCTGTTTCCACTGACCACCAATAAGAGGGTCCTATTTCCACTGACCACCAATAAGAGGGTCCTATTTCCACTGACCACCAATAAGAGTGTCCTATTTCCACTGACCACCAATAAGAGTGTCCTATTTCCACTGACCACCAATAAGAGTGTCCTATATCCACTGACCACCAATAAGAGTGTCCTATATCCACTGACCACCAATAAGAGTGTCCTATATCCACTGACCACCAATAAGAGTGTCCTATATCCACTGACCACCAATAAGAGTGTCCTATATCCACTGACCACCAATAAGAGTGTCCTATATCCACTGACCACCAATAAGAGTGTCCTATATCCACTGACCACCAATAAGAGTGTCCTATATCCACTGACCACCAATAAGAGTGTCCTATATCCACTGACCACCAATAAGAGTGTCCTATATCCACTGACCACCAATAAGAGTGTCCTATATCCACTGACCACCAATAAGAGTGTCCTATATCCACTGACCACCAATAAGAGTGTCCTATATCCACTGACCACCAATAAGAGTGTCCTATATCCACTGACCACCAATAAGAGTGTCCTATATCCACTGACCACCAATAAGAGTGTCCTATATCCACTGACCACCAATAAGAGTGTCCTATATCCACTGACCACCAATAAGAGTGTCCTATATCCACTGACCACCAATAAGAGTGTCCTATATCCACTGACCACCAATAAGAGTGTCCTATATCCACTGACCACCAATAAGAGTGTCCTATATCCACTGACCACCAATAAGAGTGTCCTATATCCACTGACCACCAATAAGAGGGTCCTTTTTCCACTGACCCCCCAATAAGAGGTTCCTATTTCCTTTGACCACCAATAGGAGGGTCCTTCTCCCACTGACTACCAATCTAAGAGAGCCCTATTCCCTTTGACCACCAATCTAACAAGGTCTTCTTTCCACTGATCACTAATGTAAAGTGGGTTGTCCTTCCACTGACCACAAGTCGGAGGGCCATCCTACTGGCCGCTTAATTGGCCACCAATTAGAGGCAACACTACAATTTTCACTGTGTTTCTTTTAGGGCCCCCTATGATCATTTGTTACATTTTATTATTAATCAAAGTAATGACGTCACATATAAGAGCTGCGGGTGTCAAATTGGCCAATTATGTCACATTCCTTATTCCTTTATTCATATTCCGGTATCAACGTTCTGTCCCCATTAATGTACTGTGAGCTGTACTATGACTAGCAGGGGTTCCTCGGGACCTTTTATAGTTATATTAAGGGTTCCTCTGAGATGAAGAAGATTGAGAAGGCGGATACACACCATCATTTTATGTGTAGTCACGTGACCTCCGTTTATATAAATTTGTCTGGTTTTGTGTTCGCAGTACTGGCCAGGAATGATACAGACGGGTCAGCCTGGATCCTCACAAGAGTAAGTGCCGGGAGGGTGTGCGCACGTTCCGAGAACTGCGGGACATTTTACCAAAACTCTGAATTTGGTGCGGCCGCACGTGGCAGCCAATCGGCTTCAAAAGATCAGCTTGTTCAATTTTTAAGCTTTTGACAGTAAAACCTGGAAGCGGATTGGTTTCTATGCAGAGCTGCACCAGATTTTGGTGATTTAATAGGGATGCGATGTATAATAATGATCTACAGTGACCCAAATCTCACTTTCCAGTCTACTTTCAGTATTGTCAATGTGTTAACCTCTTCTCGCTGACCTGCCACATCCATGATTGGGTAGCCCACCCGGGCAATCGTAGCTAAAAACTGGGGGCTGTCAGTGATGGTTCAGTTGATGTGCTGGGAGTATACAGCAAACCTCAGCTGCCGTAGACTCGTGTGGTGTGTGGGCATTAGGACTCCCCTTGCTGCCACACACACACACATGCGTTTACATGGTTGGCAAGCGGATAAACGAACCAGATTTCTATGGGGAAATGTGATAAAGTTCGCACAGCCTGTACCAATGGACTTTTCTCAGTGTCAAAAGTACTTATATGTGGATAGAAGTCAGCAGGGGAATAAAGAACTGAAAATAGAAAACTAATGCAGCCACCACATTAATGAGCAGGTAAGCTGCAAGATATTAGTTTTTGTTCTTGGGTTTAGATTTAAAGACAGAAAAAAAGATCTGCATTCTATATAAAATATTTTATCTTTTATCCCCAGCAAGTCGTTATTAAAGCGGAATTCCACCAAAAAATGGAACTTCTGCTTTTCGGAATCCCCCCCCCCCCCCTCTGTTGTCACATTTGACACCTTTCAGGGGGAGGGGGGGCAGATACCTGTATAATCCAGGCATTTGCTCCTACTTCCGGACATAGATAGCCACAGTATCCGCGGATATCTGTTATATCCAGTGCCTCCGCCCCCCCCCCCCCCCCGCTGTCTTCTGGGAGACGCACAGGTCCCAGAAGACAGCAGGGACCAGTGGGATCGCACAATGTGACTCGCAGATGCGCAGCAGGGAACCAGGAAGTGAAGCCGCAAGGCTTCACTTCCTGATTCCCTTACCGAAGATGGCGGGGCCTCCACCCGAGAGACGAGGGATAGATCGGCTTCGGGTGCCGAAATCACGGGCGCCCTGGACAGGTAAGTGTCCACATTTTAAAAGTCAGCAGCTGCAGTATTTGTAGCTGCTGACTTAAAAAAAAAATAAAAAAAAAAAATGGTGGAACTCCGCTTTAATTTTACTATATATACTGGCCACCAAGAAATGTCTAACTGGTTTTCCCGGTAGATGCAGTACGGATACAGAAAGAATTTTGCTACACTGTCTATAACAAATGTTGTGTTTCTCTGTATTGTTTTCCAGCGTCAAGCCATTTGTCCAGCAAGCATATCCCATCCAGCCCACAGTTACAGCGCCCCTAACAGGTAATATGAGCCTATGGCTGCTCTGTGCAATATGTCTCCAACTTGTTCATTCCATGCCTACAAGACTCAGTGCTGTCCTCACAAATCATGGAGGTCCTACAAAGTACTAGATGAAGTTGTTTTTGTTGTGGGTGTGTCTGTCCTCTAAGGCTGGGTTCACACCATTGTGAATTGGATGCGAGAATCCCCGCATCCAATTCACAAAAGTAAGAGGAGCCAGTTCACATCTCTCCGCAGCGGGTCCGGTACATTTTGCACAAGAAACGCTGTGTCTTTTTTTTTTTTTGGTCCGTTTCAGGTCCGAATTCAGCCCAAAATGTGCGCTGAAGTCGAACCCGAAACAGTGAACCAGGACACACCGGACCCCCTGCTGCAAGCCGCATGCGGCTCATAGGTGAACCCAGCCTTAAGCTCAACACCATGCAGACACAGATAAATACACAGATACATATACTATACATGGGGGATGTATTACCATCCAGTCCTGAGATGGAGCCCTGGTTCGCACTGCTGCAACTTCTCATGCGACTTGCTGCAAGTCCCAAACCTATTTTCAATGGGTTCCGTCTTAATTGCTGCGAATCAAGTCACAGCAGCAAAAAAAAGAAATAGTTGCTGCACTACTTTTCTACGTCTTCCTTGCGTCATGACCAATCCAAATATTCCCAACGCACACATTCCTGAAGATGGCTGTTGGGTGTTGGTGGGTGCTGCCAAAAAGGGGGTTAAATCCGCCCACAAAACGCCACTGGAGTGGCGTTTTGCCGGTGGTGTCACAGCACTGCCCCATTGGTTTCAATGGGGAGGAGCGGTGAGTTCACTGCTCCTTCACCGCTCCAAAGAAGCTGCTGGCAGGACTTTTTCTGACGCCCTGCCAGCGCACCGTTCCAGTGTGAAAGCCCTCGGGCTTTCACACTGGAGTGCATGCAGCAGCTGTTTTAGGGCATTTTGCAGGCGCCATTTCTAACGCTCTAGCGCCTGCAAAACGCCCCCCGGTGTGAAAGGGGTCTAAGTGAAACAGGTTTAGGTTTGACCCTCCCATATTATAAGGTTTTGGTAAATCTAAAGATAATTGTATAGTGTGTATCCCACTTTAGTCTGGTCCTTGCAACTTTGGCTTCAACTTTAGAGCGTTTTTGTAAGTATTAAGAATGTGTCTCGCTCTGTATTGTTATATTTGCCAAAGCTTGCAAGCAGGTTGCAATGCAAAGTTGTGCTGGAAGACGCACAAGTTTGGGAGTGTTAGCTATATGCACAGCCCTGTTTAGCAGGAAAATGTAGTATTCTCTAGTGCAGTTCAGGAATGGTTACTAGTTTATGCCCTTTCAGGACGCCGGGCACAAGGATTCCAATGCTAGGTGGGTGTTTTCTTGAAGCACGTGATTAGAGCCGAGGGGAGGGGGGAGGTTGTGCATGTTGGTTCCCCCCCCAAATAGTGAGCACCAGCCACCACTGTTGAACAGTAAAAAAACAAATCAACAGACTGATCAGTTCATATCTCTTTGCTCTCTCCTCCTATCAGCATGTCCCTTTTTACCACGTAAACTTCAGCGCAGCTTGATTGGCTCTTTGTGAAAAAAAATAATAATAATTTGGTGATGTGTTAATACAGATGGTCTCTTTGTCTGGCGTTCATCTCTAACATTGACCATTTATATGTTGGGGCGCCCCTCTTCCTCTCATCATTTAAACTCCTCCCCCCTCCCCCCCTCTTTCTTGCCTCACCTCTCGATCTGGAACATCAAGCTCTACAAATAAAAAGGTGTTGTAATTCACTCCACTCTCGTGTACAAATAGTTTATTTTAATCCGTCTGAGTGTAATCTGGCTGGTACCGCAGAGACGTCTTGATGAAATCCTTTCCTTCGAGTGTAGTCATTTCATGAAATGCTTAAATTCCTCCTGTATCCTCGGGGGGGACGGAACACAGGTGCGCCTCTAAGAAAGTATAATTAACCCGCCGGGGCAAAGCAGCAGGCGGAAGAGTCTCTTCGTGTTTTGTCTTTTGTTCTTTCGGAATGGACGGACCTTTGAGAATTTCTGTTTTTATTTAGAACTTTTTTTTTTTTTTTCATTGAAAGGCTTTTTTTTTTTTTTTTTTTAAAACAACGAAAATTAAAAAGAAATGAATATTTAAGGAAAAAAAAAATAAAATCCATTACACAGAATCCCTCGCTGCAACATTAAGGAATTTGGAATGACGGGAAACATTGTCGAAGACGGAAAAGAGCAGAATAATGGGCCGTGGTGTCCAAAATGATGGAACCTATACTGATGGGTACAATCATAATACAGAAACAGGTGGGAGGGGGAGGGGTGGGAGGCATTTATTTAGTCATACAGTCTATATAAAAAGTCTGCACACCCCTGTTAAAATGTCAGTTTTCTGTGTTGTAAAAAAATTAGACAAAGATAAATAATTTCGGAACTTTTTCCACCTTTAATATGACCTAAAAACTGTACAGCTCAATTGAAAAACAAATTGAAATCTTGTTTTTAATAAATAATTATATTATTAGAATAATATAATTATTAGAATAATATAATTATTAGAATAATAAAATTAACGTGGTTGCATAAGTGTGCACACCCTCTTTTATAACTGGGGTCGTAGCTGTGTTCAGATTTGAGCAATTACATTCAAACTCATGTTAAATAGGAGGCGGTACACAACTGCCATCATTTAAAGTGCCTCTGATTAAAGTGGTTGTAAACCCTTAGACCCCTTTCACACTGGGGCGTTTTTCAGGCGTTTTTCAAGCGCTTTAGCATTAAAAAAAAGCGCCTGTAAAGCGCTTGAAAGAAGCCTCATCTGCAGCCCGAATGTGAAAGCCCAAGTGCTTTAAGAGCCCTTTCACAAAGTCAGCGCCCGAAAAACGCTCATAAAGCGCCGCTTAAACTAGCAGAACTTTACCAGCGTTTTTCGAGTGTTATTGGGGCGCTTTTAACCCCTGCTAGTGGCCAAATAAAGGGTTAAAAGCACCCACAAAACGCTGCTGCCAATAGCGTTTTTCAGGCGTTTTACAGGCGCTTCCCATTGATTTCAATGGGAAGGGGCGCTTTAGGAGCCGTGTATTCAGCGCTCCAAAAGTGCTGCAAAGAAGCTGCTTGCAGGACTTTTTTTGACGCCCTGCCAGCGCAGCGCCTCAGTGTGAAAGCACTCGGGCTTTTACATTGGGATTGCAGTTGCGGCTTCTTTCAGGCGCTTTTTTAACGCTAAAGCGCCTGAAAAACGCCCCAGTGTGAAAGGGATCTCGGTGTGAAAGCACTCTGGTTTTTACATTGGGATTGCAGTTGCGGCTTCTTTCAGGCGCTTTTTTTAACGCTAAAGCGCATGAAAAACGCCCCAGTGTGAAAGGGGTCTTACAAACCACTTTGACCTACACGTAAGCCCAGATTAAGGCTTACCTGTAGGTCCAAGAAATATCTCCTAAACCTACACGGTTTAGGAGATATTTGCCTAAAGACAGGTCCCGCTGTCTACGGTGCAGGCGCACTGAGCGAGCCGCAGTTAACGGCGATATGCCGCGAGTGGCGGCTCCCGTGTGCATGCGCGGGAGTGACGTCATCACGGCTCAGACGAATGACAGCGCCGGAGCAGCGAGACCCACCGAGAAGATGGAGGCTCCGGACTACTGGGGACAGCGGTGACTTCGCTGGCTGCTGTGTCAGGTAAGTGACACATAATGGACTACTATGTGATGCATAGTAGTCCATTATGCTTTATCTTTGCAGGGAATCAAAGAGGAAGTAAACCCATCAGGGTTTACTTCCTCTTTAACCTCAAAGTTCAGCTGTTCTAGTAGGTCTTTCCTGACATTTTCTTAGTCGCATCCTACAGCAAAAGCCACATGGTCTGCAGAGAGCCTCCAAAGCATCAGAGGGAACTCATTTTTGAAAGGTATCAGTCAGAAGAAGGGTACAAAAGAACTTCCAAGGCATTAGATACACCATGGAACACAGTGAAGACCGTCGTCATCAAGTGGAGAAAATATGACACAACAGTGACATCACCAAGAACTGGACGTCCCTCCAAAATTTATGAAAAGACGAGAAGAAAACTGGTCAGGGAGGCTGCCAGGAGGCCCTACAGCAATATTAAAGGAGCTGCAGGAATATCTGACAAGTACTGGCTGTGTGGCGACAACAATTTTCAAAAAGACTGAGTGCTGTAATAACATCAAAAGGGGCTTCAACAAAGTATTTGTGTAAGGGTGTGCACACTTATGCAACCGCATTTTATTTTTACTTCCCTCCACCTAAAAGATTTCAGTTTGTTGTTGAACTGAGTTGTACAGTTTATAGGTCACATTAAAGGTGGAAAAAGATCGGAAATGATTTATCTTTGTCTTTTTTTTTTTTTTTTTTTTTTTTTAGGGCTGGGAAAATTTAAAGATTAATTCCTCGATTACTCGTTAATTTTTTTTTAGCGATCAGAATTATTTTGATCGGTACTCACCTCTCCGCCGGATTCCGGATCTACAGGGAGTTCCGTCGGAGATCTAGTGACGTCACGGACATCGATGTCACTGGACCCCTCCCCCCTTCCCCAAGTGCCTCCATCTGCTAACGAAGGGAAGGGGGGAGGAGTCCGGTGACGTCGATGTCAGTGACGTCACCGGACAATGATGGTAAATATGGATGTGGTTAAAGGGGAGGGCCACCCTGAAAAACAAAAAAATGTTAAAAATTACAAAAAATCTAAAAAAAAAAAAAATGAAAAAAAATTTTTTTTTTACTTACCAGAAATGCCTGTTGCTAGGCACTTTCTCCTAATCTTCCTCCTTCCTCCTCCGCGGAGATCTTCTGTCTTCTGTCTTCGTTGCGGCGTCTTCTGGGTAATGAGTCGCGCTGTGTTCTGGGAACTGTGTGTTCCAGAACACAGCGCGTCCCATTCAGAAAGCTCTGCGGGACTCGCGCATGCGCAGTAGCTGCGGGACTCGCGCATGCGCAGTAGGAAACGGGCAGTGAAGCCATAAGGCTCCGCTGCCTGTTTCCCTTACAAGGGATGGCGGCGCCGGGACCCGAGAGCCGAGGGACGGGTCGGCCTCGGGCGGCCGACATCGCGGGCGCCCTGGACAGGTGAGTGTGTTTATTAAGTCAGCAGCTGCAGTGTTTGCAGCTGCTGACTTTTTTTTTTTTTTTTTTTTTATAACTGGCCCTCCACTTTAACTAAGTGTAGGCAAATTTGATCACCTCCGTTTTTAACATTGCTGTAAGAAAAAAACAACAAAATGTAAACTCTGGTATGTCTGCGTGACTGGCTAAAGTGATGCCTACTTGCCTACTATAAAGTGACTGACAGTCAATATACTAGATAAGTTTTATAATTAAAGTTAAACTAACTTTCTAAATTTTTATTAAAGTTTAATAAAAAAAAAAATTACTTACGTCAGTGCTACAGTTTGAATTTAAAACGTATTTGTGTGGACTGTGAAGTTAAGTCATGGATTGTGGAAACTAACTAGTGTCGGGTGATTGTGTATAGTGTATACCACATTTACCACTGACTAAATGCAGAGCTGCCATGCAAGGAGATCAGCTTAAAGTAGTTGGATCTCTATGTGCGTTATAATCGAAATTAGTCGATTAAAAAGCATCTGTCAGATTTCGGGATCTCTCAGGTCAACGATATTTTAAAGTTTACTTTTCCTAATGTAATTCTCTATCCATTCAGTTAAATTGACTGTTACAGCAAACAAGCTGGAAGCAAACCTTTGCTTGGCCACTCTGGGGCTGAGCAGTGCATCGTGGGAAAAGGTCACACCCCCCCCCCCCTTCCTGTTCTAGGAAGTATAGAGCGATCAAGGGGTCCCGGCACAGGAGTGAAGTGGTTGGTGGAGCAGCGATTTGAACCCCTCTAAAACTGACACGTCTGTTTACATTGCAGGTTTCGAAACGGCAGCGCCGCCTGCCTCCTCAGTCCCGGCATGGCAAGGTCGGTCCATCGGCACAACCAAACTCCGATTGGTGGAGTTTTCAGCGTTTCTAGAACAGCAGCGGGACCCAGATGCTGTAAGTAACATTTTGCAATGCAATAACTGTAGTATGTTTTCGTTTGTATATCCAGACATTGCCCCCCCAAACCGCACTCTCACCCTACAGAGCAAGTCGCTACATTTATCTGATCTTGTTCCTGTAGGGACCTTATCACCGGGCTTGTAGGACTTCTGCAAGGGCAACTGCTAGAAGGTTTTTTACTGTTGATGTAGGTACACTCCTAGCCGTAATTAAGGCTGAAACACATTGGCCATGTCATTGGATTTTATGCATTGTTCCATAGAAATAAAGATTTGTTTGTGGATTTTACTGAAGTTCCGGCTTTTTATCATGATGCACATAACTAAAACTACATCTCTAAAGAGCCCCCTTCCCTACAGACACTGTGTAGACAGACCCCTAGGATTTAAGAGATAAGATGGCCATAGATGGATGAAAATTTGGCTGGTTCAGCATGTTGATTGATGGATATACTGTATAATTATAGAATAGAATTCTTGGATGTGTGGTAAGATTGTTCATGTTGGTCTTTTAAAACGTTGACTGTTTAAAAAACATGATATAGCCAACCCTTTTCGGGGGGAAAGGGCTGCTCCTTCAGGGGCAACAGATGTAGAAATAATCAGTGGAACACTAGAAGACCTGAATGAAGCCAGGAAAGAGATTACTGTGTCCTGCTCACGCCCTGAGGAAGTGGGGAGCTCTTTCCTTCTGAAGCGCGTTTGATGAATCCTTACGCGGTTAACCACTAAATGTTTTAAAAGACTTTCAAACGTGTGTTAGGTGCCCCCATACCAGACATTCAATAGTTGTACATCTGTTGGGTAAATTTGTTCATCGAGATCAGAAAGGCAGCTGCCAAGAACCATGCCAATCAGGTCCATACACACCTTGAGGTTTAAGATTATGATACCCCCGTATTTAGGATGTAGCATAGTACCAAGTGGACCCCACCACTGAAAAGGGCCCTACTTTGACACTAGTGTGCAGGGTTTCTTCTCCCCTACAGCAGCTGTCAGATTTAAAATCAAGATGGCAGTACTTCTCAACAGCATACAAACAGATCCAAGAAAACATAATCCAGCACCCAGGGCAAAGATGGCGAATTGCACCTCCCCGTCTCTGCCAGGTGGAGTCTCCAGTAGACTCCCCCCTTTACGTCGGGTGTCCTCAGTGGACTCCCCCCTTTACGTCGGGTGTCCTCAGTGGACTCCCCCCTTTACGTCGGGTGTCCTCAGTGGACTCCCCCCTTTGCGTCGGGTGTCCTCAGTGGACTCCCCCCCTTTGCGTCGGGTGTCCTCAGTGGACTCCCCCCCTTTGCGTCGGGTGTCCTCAGTGGACTCCCCCCCTTTGCGTCGGGTGTCCTCAGTGGACTCCCCCCCTTTGCGTCGGGTGTCCTCAGTGGACTCCCCCCCTTTGCGTCGGGTGTCCTCAGTGGACTCCCCCCCCTTTGCGTCGGGTGTCCTCAGTGGACTCTCCCCCTTTGCGTCGGGTGTCCTCAGTGGACTCTCCCCCTTTGCGTCGGGTGTCCTCAGTGGACTCTCCCCCTTTGCGTCGGGTGTCCTCAGTGGACTCTCCCCCTTTGCGTCGGGTGTCCTCAGTGGACTCTCCCCCTTTGCGTCGGGTGTCCTCAGTGGACTCTCCCCCTTTGCGTCGGGTGTCCTCAGTGGACTCTCCCCCTTTGCGTCGGGTGTCCTCAGTGGACTCTCCCCCTTTGCGTCGGGTGTCCTCAGTGGACTCTCCCCCTTTGCGTCGGGTGTCCTCAGTGGATTCTCCCCCTTTGCGTCGGGTGTCCTCAGTGGACTCTCCCCCTTTGCGTCGGGTGTCCTCAGTGGACTCTCCCCCTTTGCGTCGGGTGTCCTCAGTGGACTCCCCCCCCCCTTTGCGTCGGGTGTCCTCAGTGGACTCCCCCCCCCCTTTGCGTCGGGTGTCCTCAGTGGACTCCCCCCCCTTTGCGTCGGGTGTCCTCAGTGGACTCCCCCCCCTTTGCGTCGGGTGTCCTCAGTGGACTCCCCCCCCCTTTGCGTCGGGTGTCCTCAGTGGACTCCCCCCCCCTTTGCGTCGGGTGTCCTCAGTGGACTCCCCCCCCTTTGCGTCGGGTGTCCTCAGTGGACTCCCCCCCCCTTGCGTCGGGTGTCCTCAGTGGACTCCCCCCCCTTTGCGTCGGGTGTCCTCAGTGGACTCCCCCCCCCCCCCCCCCCCTTTGCGTCGGGTGTCCTCAGTGGACTCCCCCCCCCCCCCTTTGCGTCGGGTGTCCTCAGTGGACTCCCCCCCCCCCCCTTGCGTCGGGTGTCCTCAGTAGACTTCCCCCCCCCCCCCTTTGCGTCGGGTGTCCTCAGTAGACTCCCCCCCCCCTTTGCGTCGGGTGTCCTCAGTAGACTCCCCCCCCCCTTTGCGTCGGGTGTCCTCAGTGGACTCCCCCCCCCCCCCTTTGCGTCGGGTGTCCTCAGTGGACTCCCCCCCCCCCCCCCCCTTTGCGTCGGGTGTCCTCAGTGGACTCCCCCCCCCCCCCCCCCTTTGCGTCGGGTGTCCTCAGTGGACTCCCCCCCCCCTTTGCGTCGGGTGTCCTCAGTGGACTCCCCCCCCCCCCCCTTTGCGTCGGGTGTCCTCAGTGGACTCCCCCCCCCCCCCCCCCCTTTGCGTCGGGTGTCCTCAGTGGACTCCCCCCTTTTGTGTCGGGTGTCCGCATTCTTCCAAGTTGTTGCGTGTCTCATGACAGGGAGAAAGAAAGGAGGACAGTGTCCTGTTGGCCGCTGCTCCTTCTGGTAGGAGTGACACTGCTAGTTTCAGGAAAGTGACAAGCGGCCAAAAAGGCAGTGTCCCCCTCAACAAGGTGCCTGGGGCAGGTGCTTGCTTACCCCCCTTGTCCTAACACTGCATACAAGTGTAAGGATCACTGCATCTGTAGCCAATTGACTCTTCCTTGTTATCAGAAAGCCCGTACCTTGGCATGGACAGGGAGCTGGAGAAAGAGTCTGCAGAAGCTTGGCATTGCACCCAACATCCTCTGATAATGGCTGCAATGCTTTGCAAAATAAAACTTTAAAAAATGCACTTTTTTCTGTATAAATGTGCATTTATTATTTTTTTTGCAAAAGGTGGACTTGGTCTTTAATTTCACCAAGGATTTACCTCCCCCATGGAGAACATGCTCTTCCCCATTTTTCATCAGTACTCACCAGACACTAATTATAATACCTTAATGGCACAACTGTTACCACAGATTCACAGGCATTAGAGCCTTTTCAGAAAAAAAAACAAAAAACTCCTACCGGTGTCACCAAGGCAGGAAGTAGAGAGTGAAATCCTCCCACTGGGAACATGGACCGTAATAAAAACCCAGCAGAGGTTCTAGCCCTTCCCACACTTTGGTAGTAGTACGATGTATGCACACATCTCAGGTATACCTGTATGATGGCTCTGTCCTATGGAGCAGGGTGCGGGGGCGAGTATTTGTCTGATTCTCCTGTTCTGAGAATTGGGATTCCAGTGCGGAGAAGGCAGCGAGCGCGGGCACCTGTCTCTTTGGCAGGCTCGGCCGGCAGCTGCAGTGTGATCTAAGAGCTGTGTTTAGGTATGTTAGTGTAGATGGCATATAGAATGTCTCATTCCAGGAGCATTCCTGGGAGTCCGGACCGTCTTCTGCCGACACGTCTCTTCTTGTCACTGCAGCCTCTTCTCCGGCACATTTTATACGCTTGTCATTTCACTGTCTGGAGGCCCCAAGTCATTTCCACATTTTCTCCTTCACACACAAAAAAAAATGGCACTTTCTGCAGCAAAACCGCCTAATGTATCACCTTCCTGCCACCGCTTCTTCTGGGGAGACGGTGAAAGATGCACCCAATTAGGTAAAAAGGGACCTGTCAGGAGAGAAATAATAAGGGAACTGTCAAAGCTGACCGGTTAATAAAGTGTATGTAGACTAAAATCATTGAAGCTTGAACATTTCAAAAGTAATTTTAAATAAACTATATTGCCAAAAGTATTGGGACGTCTGCCTTTACGCGCACATGAACTTTAATGGCGTCTTAGTCCGTAGGGTTCAATATTGAGTTGGCCCGCCCTGTGCAGCTATAACAGCTTCAAACTCTTCTGGGAAGGCTGTCCACAAGGTTTAGGAGTGTGTCTATGGGAATGTTTGACCGTTCTTCCAGAAGTGCATTTGTGAGGTCAGACACGGATGTTGGACCAGAAGGCCTGGCTCGCAGTCTCCGCTCTGACTCATCCCAAAGGTGTTCTATCGAGTTGAGGTCAGGCCAGTCAAGTTCCTCTACACCAAATGCACTCATCCATGTCTTTATGGACCTTGCTTTGTGCACTGGTCCAAATCATTTCGTGGAGGGGGGATTGTGGTGTGGAGTTGTTTTTCAGGGGTTGGGTTTGGCCCCTTAGTTCCAGTGAAGGGAACTCTTAAGGCGTCAGCACACCAAGACATTTTGCACAGTTTCTTGATTCCAACTTTGTGGAAGTCGTTTGGGAATGGCCCCTTCCTGTTCCCACATGACTGCGCACATTGCTTAAGCTGCTAAACCTCTATGGCTGCTACATCTGCACTCTATCCTATAATGACTTGTGTATTATGAAGCCAACACTGTGGTCCCATGGGTCACTCTGCTTTTGATGCCTCTGAGCCAACAACCACCAGCACTCCAAGGTACCTGTTGGTGGCTATCTGAAGAAATGGAAGATCTATGGTAGTTGCGGTTATCAAAGTGCTCACGGTTCAAGCTGTTATCTCCGCCTTCGCATCTATTTCAAAACAAAACTTCCAGCACCAAACGTTAAAAAATGTAAAGCAAACGTAACTTACTTCTAGGGGCTTTCCATGCGGTCATGAGATGTGCACCAAGCCTGCCAGAACATCTGCTGAGACCTGTGCTTGTAATCACACTGGAAGAAATACCATTAAAGGTCCAGTTCACGTCTAGGCCATTTATATTGTTTTCAAACTCAAGTCTGCACTGCTGCATTGTATAATGTTCATGTTGACACTGTGAGCCCAGGCTATGGGAAAATGCTAAGCCGCCCTGGAGTGGTGTCCATAGACTACATGATAAAATGACATGATAAAGGTAGTGTGTCCAGAGACTACATCCGTGGTCTCCAAACTGCGGTCCAGGGGCCAGATATGGACTTTTGCTTGCTGGTATCTGACCCTTCGGGCACTATTCCTGTAAGTGACACCAATGATGGGCCACCATTACTTCTACTGACAGCATCAATGGGCCAGTATTCCTCCAACTGACAGCAATGATGGAGTACCATTCATTGCATTGACAAAATCAATAGGGCACTATTTCTCCCGCTGACGCCAACAATGGGCCACTATTTCTCCCGCTGACGCCAACAGTGGGGCACTATTTCTCCCGCTGACGCCAACAATGGGCCACTATTTCTCCCGCTGACGCCAACAATGGGCCACTATTTCTCCCACTGACACCTGATTTCTCCCATTAAGTCCAATGATGAGGCATAGTTTACTGCCACAGTCTGGCCCCTCTTAAGCCTGGAGACCCCTGGAATACATAATGATGCTACGTGGGTCACTAGGCTACATAATGCTTCAGGGGTAGGGGGGTTCGCATAGACTATATATCTATATATCTATATATATAATGACACTAGGGGGAGGGGGTGTTCATAGACTATATAATGACACTGAGAGGGGGGTGTGGCATAGACTACATAATGACAGTAAGTGGTGTGTCCATAGGCTACATGATAAAGCGAAGGGTGTGTATGTGCATAGACTACATGATGACACTAAGGGGGTGTGTCTGACAACATGGGCTGACGAGAGCTTTGATGCTCAGCGTCCCCCAACATGGAAATCACCATGCATGACCAAGCTGGGAGGAGAAGCTGGCGCATGGAGTCGGGGTGATGGTTCTAGCTTTAGTGTTTAGCTTTTAAGAGATGCAATGACCTGGTCAAAGGTCCTGAAATTTCACCAGTGACCCACTAAATAGGCGAGCTTGGGGTCAGGATTTCAATCCCAATCTACAAGAAAGATTGGCATAGTCCGGTTCCATGTTTCTATCCTCTCCAGTCTCCCTTTTTAAACCTTCATTATACAGCATTTCTAGACCCCTATACCGTGCAGGGTAACAGGCCCAGCGCTCACCTGCTAATACGCCACAACAGAACTTTCTGTAATATAAAATAAAAACAGCAGCGCTATCACAAACATGAAAATATTCGATAAGATGTATATTGATATAAGAGAAAAAAAGATTAACAAAAGTGATATCATAATAAAAGAAAATGTAAATGTAGTGCAATCCAATCAAAAAAGTCCAACAGTGAAGTGAAGATTATTGAAGGATGAAGGACCCACAATCCAAGTTGGCATGTATACCAGTACTGACCAGAACCACCTTGTGTCAACAGTGCACCACCACCACAAATATATATTGCGCTTACCAGAGGCAAGCTAAGATAAGCCTGCAATTAGCCCACCAGGGCTTATATGTTGCGGAGTTGGATCATATCACTAGGACTGCAGGAAGCTTGGACGCAACTTCAAACTGACTCAAGGATGGATTAACAGGCAGAATAACAAGCAAAGCTCCCAAAAAATAAAAAGAAGATCTCCATGGTGTAGATGGTAACACAATATGTTTAATGGATAAAAAAATATTACACTTGCATATATGAAGATAAGACAAACATAGTATAAAAACGGCCAGGCCACAAAACAAGCAAACACCTGTCGCTGAGAGAAGCGATATGACATCAGTGTGTCTACCTCCCTACGTGCGTTTTGTCATCAAAAGACGTCGTCTCGGGGTATGTTCGTTTTATTTTCATATATGTAGGCCCTGGTGGGTTAATTGCAGGCTTATCTTGGCTTGCCTCTGTTAAGCGCAATATATATTTGTGGTGGCGGTGCACTGTTGACACAAGGTGGTTCTGGTCAGTACTGGTATACATGTCAACTTGGATTGTGGGTCCTTCATCCTTCAGTAATCTTCACTTCACTGTTGGACTTTTTTGATTGGATTGCACTATATTTATTTACAACATTTTCTTTTATTATTATATCACTTTTGTTAATCTTTTTTTATATATATCAATATACACCTTATCGAATATTTTCATGTTTGTGGTAGCGCTGCTGTTTTTGTATATTAATTTGATCTATGTGTATTTCATAGTTACAGTAGCAGCTTTTATAATCGCTTTTGCACTTTAGTGCAGTGTTTTTCTTATTGTTATACAGAATTTTCTGTAACATTCTGCCCATTTGCCTGTCCTCGAACAGGTATTGATTACCCCCCCCCCTGCAAGACCACAAGTGCTATTTGGGTTTAACCCTCCCAGTGCCGCCCTTGGCCGAATTCCTCAGCACAGCAGTCCCGGTCATCCTTGGCAGCCGGCATGTAAGACGAACCCTTGTTATTCCTTTAGACAGAGGCCGGGGCATGAGGCTGCGGACCCCCGTAGGGCCATAGTAGGACAAGTCTGCCTTTTTATAACAACTATTTTAAATTGCCTGCACTCATGCACAGCTATTTTGAGAGAAGTGGGATTAGTCACATGCAAGGCCGGGATATCTGACACTCTTTACTTTCCTTGTCTGTCAGGGTCACAGCTCTGTTGTGTCTCATCCTGGAATCTTATATTTATTAAGCTTGTTCGTGCCTCAGTGGGCAACAGGGATTGGTGGTATTATTAGTTCACCCCTCCAGTGGCCTGCAAGGTGGAAACCGCAGACTGCTTTTTGTTTTCCTATAGCCACTATTATAGAGCCTTGTGTATTCTGACACCAGAAAGCAGAGGACCGGCTCATAGAACTGAATGAATATTCCACCCTACATGGGGGGGAACCTGGGAAGTCGAATCTGTTACCTCCATCTAAAGCTGCAGTTGTTCAGACAGAGATACTTTCTGATTTATTGATGATGTTCAATGGTGGCAAGTTATGATACTATTGTTCACAGGGCTTTTTTTTCTCAGAGAGTAGGTCTAGGAACTCCCCCTTCTGGTCTCCGATGTTCCACCCACCTCCAAACACCATCCTTTGGTTCCACCCCCTACCCACCTCCCAGTACTGCCCCCTTAAGAGAATACAGAGCCAAGCATAATTTTGGGGAAAAAAAGACCAGCAGCATTAGCCCCCCCCCACACTGGTAACAGTAAATTCGCCCAGCAACATTAGGCCCCCCACAAAAAAATACCATTCCAGCAAAAAAAAGCCCCCTGGCAGCAACACATCTCCCATCACCCAGCATCCGTGGACTCTCCAGCAGCCAGCATCCGTGGACTCTCCAGCAGCAGTTGACTCTCCAGCAACAATAGGCATCCTCTGCAAAAATAGCCCACCACAGAAAAATGGTTTCCCTCCAGCAACAATAGATCCCCCAGCAGCCAGCATCAATAGACCCTCCAGCACACCCCAGCACCCCCTGCCATTACATACATTCAGTGTGCTGGAGGTGCTGGAACTTCGTTCCCACAGGTTCCTACTGAAAAAAAAAGCCATGGTTATACATATGACCCATCTTGAAGGCAAAGGTGTCTTTGTGAGTCCTTATTTTTTAGGAACCAAAAAAAATAATTACTCTAAACTACTACCCAATAAAAACCAGTTACAAAACCTAAAAAACATTAATGTGTGTAATAGAGACCTCATCAAAACAAGAGCGCTATAGTGGTCAAAGGACGATGTGCTAAAAACACAATCTATCACGGCACAAGAACATCCAGTGACCTCAGAAAAGATACGGGACTGAATAAACAGTTTGTCTGTTCACGTGGTGCAATCAAAGTAGTTGGCTGAGCATCTCCTCAGGAGATCGGAGAGATATCCGTAATATGGTAAAGAGACACAAAAGGGGGCGCATCTAAGTGCAGCAAATAGGCTGGCTACAAATGTCACGGGGTCGGGGGGGGGGGATGTTATGGGTGTCTTCCACAGAGTGACAGAACATCTCCCCTTAAAGAGACATAAGAGGGCTCATCTATATTTCGAGTAGTTAGGTTGAGGCTGGAATTCTACTTTTTAAATGTATTAAATATGTGTATGTGCTTTTATGTACTCGCTAATACCAATAACCGATACCTACCGCAACTGTTGTGTTTTCACTTCAGCTGTCAGCAATCGTACAAAGCATTGAAAAGTATTTTACAAATGAAATAGATTTTTTTTTTGTGCATTTTCAATGTATAAATATATTTAAATGTATGTATATATATGTGTGTGTGTGTGTGTGTGTATATAATATATATATATATATATATATATATATATATATATATATATATATATATATATATATATATATATATATATATATATATATATATAAATATACGGTACAAAGCAAAAGTTTTAATTTTTTTTATCGTTTATAAAATAGACGTGAAAAAAAAAAAGGAAAATAATACTTACATGGAGGAGAGCGGGGAGTTAATTAAGGCTGATTAGAGTAAATTAAGGGTTAATAAGGGGTTAAACAGAGGAACATTTGTTCATTCCTTTGATCTGCAGATGAAGAAATGTAAAAATACAAAAAGAAACAATGTTTCTTTTTATTTTAGTGTTTAAGCGGATGAGCAATTTGCTGGCTGCTTTTTTCAATATGGGAAACCCGCTGACAGCTTAAAGAACCGAGCCCACGTGTCCGGAGCCCGCTCTGCTAAGCGGGAGGGTCGTTCTCCGCTGAGCAGGAAGATGACAGGTCTGTGTCTGCACACTGTGCAGGGGCGGACCTGTCAGAGCGCCGCTCTCCCCTATGGGGGGATCAGATGAGGCCTGGACCATAGAGTCCGCCATCACCCGATCCTCAGACGGATGGAAAAGTAGGTTTTTTTCCTCCGTCACGCTTTTTCAGGTCGGATGTCAGCGGACATGTCACCGCTGACATACGACGCTCCATAAAGGTCTATGGAGTGTCCGTTCAGGTCCGCCTAAAAAAACTGACAGGCGGATCCGAATGGGACAGTCCATGTGAAAGAGATCTGAAAGTATCGGTTTCAGGTATCGGCGCATTTGCACATGTGTACCGATACTTGTGCAAATACTCGGTATCAGCACCGATACCGACAACTAGTATCAGTGCAACCCTAATAGTCCCTGTATAGCAGAATTGGAGTGTGAGATGGAGCAGCAGCACAAAGAGCCAATCCGTTCATGTGCTGACAAGAAGCATGCTGATAGGAGACGAGAGCAGAAAGACAGGTAGATGAGCTCATCTCTGTGCTACTAATCCTGTCACTGTCCAGTGTTCTAATGAAGATTTATATTGGAGGTCTTCCATACTGGAAGAGAAGTACTGCAGGGGAGAGCTTTGGACTGAAAATAATTATTGCAACAAAAACTGTTATTGTATCTGATGGACTGTTATATATTTTTTTTGTTTGTTTTCTTTTATAGACTATTAATCTTTTTATTTGGTTATTTTTGGCTGAGGTTATGCTTTGAGGCAGAAATATATACCATGTGTGGGGTTTTTACACACTATATAAAAAGCACAGGATAGTCATTTTGGGTGTTTTTGTTAATCATAAGCTAATACAAGCTTGCAGCCAAAGGCTTCCATAAGAGGAAGTGTAGGATTTCCTAATGAGAGATCACGTTCACTAAGTCAAATTGATTTTCTAGCCATGTAAGGCGAGTGCTTGAGGTGGGAGAAGCTGTGGAAATGGCTCAGTTTGGTTTCTCTAATGTATTTCACACTGTATGGTGCAGCGGCTAATCTATAAATGAGGAGGATTTGTTCTGGATTCCTGCGTTTTTTGTTTGTGTAGATGTTTGAGGGGTTATGTACGTGGACTGGGGAGGGGGGGGGGGGGGCGCTCATGGAGCCTCCGGGGCCTTATTCATTAAGTATCTGACCTACAGATGTACATCAGCCCAATTCTAACTGCAAAGGCTTATTGTGATTGGCCATGGAGGGTCAACCTGAGCAGCAGATTTATCCTCCACGTTGGTGTGTAGGGCAGCACATTCATGTCAACGCGCCCAAAAAAAAAAAAAAAACGCAGAAAAGTCCCCAACGCTTTAAAAAAAAAAATATTCAAAAATGTGACCCACCAATCTACATGGGGGTTTGGTGCACACGTTGGCAGATGCATAGGGGTGTCCTTAACAATTAAAAGCACCGCTGCCCGTCTAAATAGACAGAAAGTTTTTTTTCTGCATGTCGCACTTGCGTGATCTTGCATGCGTTCCTGAAGCCGTTTCTGGCTTCGTTCGGGACTCCCCACAGCAGGCGGACATGGTGGCTGGTCGCTCCGGTCTCCCGATGGAGCGGGAGCCCCGGACAGAGCAGTTGAAGGTGGCGGGAAGGGGGTGGATGGGAATGTACACTCCCACTCCCTATGATAACAGCCGCTAGCTCAAAAAAAAATAAAAAAAACGGTACCGGGGTGATGCCTGCATCTGCCAGTTTTGCCACTTCAACCAAATAACGTACAGATTGGAACACTAGTTGATAGGGACTTTAGAGGTGCAATATTCTAAGTCAGATATAATGTATAAAAAATATTCTTTTATTTTTAAACAACAAAAACAAGGATTTTTATCATTAAAATATACAGGAACAAGGAATTGCATAATAGTACAATGCATTATGTGTTTTAAACGATGCAGCATGGTGATATTTCCCAACGTTTCGCCCCTATATCGGGCTTCCTCAGGGGATGCTGTCCGTTTTGTACACTAATGCTTTCTAAAAGAAAACAATAAAATATTTTAAATTTGTTCAAAAAGACATGTATAGAGATATACATAATTATACATTCATCATTTTATAGTTATGCAAATGCATCTCCTTTATCAGGTTTATCAGTGCTTACCACTGTTTCCTGAAACAAGACCAGAACTGCCAGAAAGCACTATAGTGTACAAAGGGACAGCATCCCCTGAGGAAGCCCGATATAAGGGAGAAACGTTGGGAAATGTCACCATGCTGCATCGTTTATAACACATAATGTATTGCATGATTACATGGTTACATATCGTTGTATAGTAAGGTTGAATAAAGACACCAGTCCATCCAGTTCAACCTAAGTGTCTACAATTGTCCCTATCCCTGTACATTGCACACTCACATCGGCCCCTACCCTATTATACTAACTATTATGCATTTCCTTGTTCCTGTATATTTTAATGATAAAAATCCTTCTTTTTGTTTAAAAATAAATGAATATTTTTTATACATTATATCTGACTTAGAATATTGCACCTCTAAAGTCTCTATCAACTAGTGTTCCAATTTATACAAATTTGGGATGTGGTGCTTAAAATAAATGTATGAGCCCGTGTTCATATAAATATCAAATAAATAACGTACAGGTACGTGAAGGGGTTAAAATGATTGTAGTTGTTAAATATTTTCATTGTTTATTTTTTTTTTTTTAATTAAATTTTTTTTGTTCGTTTTCCATAAAAGGTCTGCTTTAAGACCCCTTTTTACACTGGGTCGTTTTGCAGGCGCTATTGCGCTAAACCTGAAACAGCCATTGCTGTGTCTCCAATGTGAAAGCCTCAAGGGCTTTCACACTGGAGCGGGTGCGCTGGCAGGACGGTAAGTCCCGCTAGCAGCATCTTTTGCAGCGGTGAAGGAGTGGTGTATACACCGCTCCTGCCCATTGAAATCAATGGGGCAGCGCGGCTATACCGCCGGCAAAGCGCCGCTGCAGAGGCTCTATGCGGTGGTTTTTATCCCTTTCTCGGCTGCTAGCGGGGAGGTAAAACCTCCTCGCTAGCGGCCCAATAGAGCCACAAATCCGACGGTAAGGTGCCGCTAAAAATAGAGCCGCTTTACCGCTGACGCACCTCCCGCCCCATTTTGAAAGGGGCCTTAAAGTAAGCCTGTGTGTTAGCCATGAAGGGCAAAGTGACACATTTGCTGCAACAGTCCCTCTATTGGATCACGTATCACCCTTCACATCTCTGTTCAGCCCTGGAAGTGTAAGAAATGCCCTTTATTACTTCAAGGTATGGAGGAGCATATAAACTTGGTGATTGGCCCTAGTACTGTCACACTGGACAGAGCGTCTGTGTAAGCTCCAACCAGAACTCGTAGGGCTTCATTTCCTTGGAGAGGTTTATGCAGGGACGGACTGACAACTCATGGGGCCCCCAGGCATTAGGAGATTATGGGGCCACACAGTATACACAAACACACACACACACAGTATACAATCACACAGTATACACAGACATGTTTCTATTGGCTGAGAAGGTACTGGAGGGGTGGGGCAGCTATAATCTCAAGATTTTTAGACCAAAAGGATGTCAGTAAGGGACGTTTCAGAGACAGATGTAAAAAAAAAAAAAACGCAGATTTTTACATACTGTCCCTGGTTTTACTGAGGGTGGCATAGGGCCCTCGGGCAGTGCCAGAGTGGCCAAATCGTCAGTCCACCCCTGGCAGGGGAGGACTGACAACTCAAGGGGCCCCCAGGCAATAGCAGATTATGGGGCCCTTTGGCAGTGCCCGAGTGGCCAAATGGTCAGTCCGCCCCTAACCGGGGCAGACTGATGACTCATGGGGCCCCCAGGCAATAGCAGATTATGGGGCCCCCCAGGCAAGCGGACATTATAGGGCCACACAGTATACAATCACATAGTATACACAGACATGTTTCTATTGGCTGAGAAGGTACTGGAGAGGTGGGGCAGCTATAATCTCAGGATCTTTACACCAAAAGGATGTCAGTAAGGGACATTTCAGAGACAGATGTAAAAAAAAAAACACAGATTTTTACATACTGTCCCTGGTTTTACGGAGGCTGGCAACCCTGATGGGGCCCCCCTAGTGGCACGGGGCCCTCGGGCGATGCCCGAGTGGCCAAATGGTCAGTCCGCCCCTTTATGTTGCCACTGAAGTGAACATTAAAGTGAATAATATGTTGCTTAGCCCTACATGGGTGAAGAATGGGCTCACTTTAAGTCTTCCTTCTGTGCTCTTCAGCCATGCTTTTCCCTCCTCCAACAGGGATGGTTTGTTCCCATTGTCCTGGGATACGGCACAAAAGCCGCTGTTTAAATACAATGGAATGCTATGCACAAAGCGGGGCGAAGTCCTACTCAAGGACAGCGGAAATAAATAACTGAGAAAATAAATCTGTAAAAAAGGAGGCGGCCATTGAAGAAAAAAAAAAAAAAAAAAGCCGCGTGTATCTAAAAATCCCTGTAATAGAAGTTATACAAACCAACTGATTGCATCAAACGAAGGTCATTGAGGGAATAGAAAGTGTCGAACGTTCTGAACAAAATCTGTGAGCAAAGAAAGGAAAGTTTTTAATAAATAGCACACGTTTGTGTCTGTGGGAGAAAAGTCACATTCAGCCGATCCGTCCATTCTTCTCCTCGTTGTGATGGTTCGCTGTCATCATAACAGACCAATACTGCAAAACGAATACACAAAGGGTATTGAGTGTGTTCATGCATAGAGCATCGGTAAAGAATAGGAACTCGCTGCAGCCAGAAACCATCTTTCCTAGACCCATTGAACCCTCGTTTTGAAATGTTGCTAAGAACATTCCAGGGTCATCAAAACAAAAGTTGTTGCAAAGTCTTGCTTTCTTTATAAAGCAGCCACAGAGGTGAGTAGAATAGCCTGTCCCCTGCCAGCAGGCTGTAGAGAGAGACCCTTGTGTGGATGCAGTGGTCTCTCTGCAGAGATCCGACACACACACACACACACCCTTGTGGGACCTATGCAATTTGTGAAGCACATGCTTCTCTGCTAATTGGAGAGCTGGCGCTCTAAGTCACCATGGGGGTGTGTTGGAGCTCACACAGTGAGGGTGTTTCGCTGCAGCATTCTGGCAGGGGATGGGCTTATCTACTCAGCTGTGGCTGTTTTTTCTAAGGAGAAGTAGAGGCAAAGCTCCTTTTGGCTGTACTTCCCCTGTGGATCATAGGAGTGCAGTTCGGCTGACATCGCAGAGCCGGTCCAAGCGCGACAATGAAGTTGGGATCTGCCCACATGCCTGGACCGACACCTGGCTCAGACTCTCAGCCAGTCGCAGAGAGCCTGAGCCGGCCCCGCCCCCTCCACAGTCCGGCGCTCCAGGTTAGCAGAGTTACACTGGTATTTCAGGCTTTTGCATTATTTAAAGCGTGTGTTATTGTAAACTAGAGTTTAAAAACAAAACCCAAAAACACTATCCAGCTTAGTGTTTCTTCTGCCTTACAACACTGAGGTCCTTAAACTCATATCCCGGTCAAGACACTATCGGCACAGAGTTTTCTCCCTGTGTTTGCATGGGCTTTATGGGGTACTCTCTCACTCCAAATACATGCTGGTAGAGCCTTCTATGAGTTTGGGTTCTTGGATTGTAAGCTCTTTGAGGGCAGAGACTGATGTAATTTGTCAATGCTATACGAGTACAGTAATACCTTGGATTATGAGCATAATTCACCCCAGAAGAATGCGTGTAATCCAAAGCACTCGTATGTCAAAGCGAGTTTCCCCATAGGAAATTATGGAAACTCAGATCATCTGTTCCACAGCCACTGCTGGTCTATGCCATACCGCATGTGGCCAGAGGTGCGGGGGGCGCCAGAGACCACTCGGGAACCAAAAGTTTCTGAGTGGTCTCCGAGCGTCACCGGCGCCCCTGCACCTCTGGTCAAATGCGGTACTGCACACCCCAGAGGCTTGAATCCTGCTCGTCTTGCGAGGCCACGCTGGCAAAGCGAGTCAGAATTTTATTTTTATTTTTTAAATGGCTCGTATTGTGAAACGCTCGTAAACCATGTTACTTGCAATCCGAGGTTCCACTGTACCAGAAATAATAAAATTCCCCTACATGTGAATGCGCAGTCATTTATGGCCACCTAACCTTGTACGCTACAGAAAATGACTTGATAGGAGGCTCTGCCTTAAGTATAACCATCTGATTTGTTGTAGTGATGTATCAAGAAAAGCTCCAGTGCCTTCACCCCTTAGCACAGTCTTTCTCAACCTTTTCAACATGGAGGAACCCTTGAAATAACGTTCTGCTCTGAGAACCCCTGCTAAAAATGACTATAGCTATATCTCGTGATACATCGGTGGGATGGTCATTGGTGAGAATGCTCCTTATACTTGTGGTCAGGGAGAAGAATTATCTCCTTACAAATGACTAAAAAGATCAGTGGTGTCAGTGGGAACTTATCTGAAAGCCAGAAATTTCTCACTTCTCAAGGAACCCCTAGCAACCTCTGGAGGAACCCTTGGCTTCCATGGAACCCTGGTTGAGAAGCCCTACCTTGGTGTATAGCCTTAGAATGTATTGCATAAAAAAAAGCCATCTCAATGAATGCCTGAATATTGATTTGTATCTCTGGGAAAAGCAGGGAAATACATTTCTGGGGTGTTATGTACACTTAGGCCTTGTTCACACTACATTGTACACCATAGGGGTGTGCCTGGGTACACCCTAATCACCCAGTATAGCGCAGATTTCCTTTGTTTGGACCCATGATATTTCACCAAAGTCCCCTAATGAGTCTCCTAAAAAAATTAAAAATAAATTGGGTAAAAAGAATAAAAAACAAAATAATAAAAATGAAAAAATACTCACACCGTCCACTGCCCTACTGACACTGTTCCCTCTGCCCTACTGACACTGTTCCCTCTGCCCTGCTGACACCGGCCCCTCTGCCCTGCCGACACCGCCCCCTCTGCCCTACCGACACCGCCCCCCTCTGCCCCACCGACACCGCCCCCCTCTGCCCCACCGACACCGCCCCCCTCTGCCCCACCGACACCGCCCCCCTCTGCCCCACCGACACCGCCCCCCTCTGCCCCACCGACACAGCCCCCTCTGCCCTACTTTCACCATCAGTATATATACTCATGCACACACACGCACATGTGTTTGAGCTTTGGGGTGCACACCCTAATGCAATAGGCTACACACACCTATGTTGCACACCTGTGTGAGGGCCGTGTTTGTCTGTATGGGGATGCACAGGTATTTCATGAATCCCTATGCAGGCAGTCCCTTTCATGTCAGCATGCAGCTGCTGCTCCCAGTTTGACAGCCATGCGGGTAGGAACAAGACCTTACAAGGCCCCGCCACCAAATTGACATATTGCGGGGATTTGATTTTACAAAATCATGGTGCGGCAGATTGAAAATAAAAATTGTATAATATGTAAAATGTGTTTATAATATTGATATATATTATACATGTACTTGTGCGTGTGTATCTATAACCTATTGTATATTAAATCCTTTTTATTTTTATTTTTTTTTCACTTTCGTCTAAAGTGTAGCTAGCATGAGATGTATTGTGTATGCTGAGTAATGTGGAAGTGCAACACTTGTAGAGGGAGAGAATGAAGTGCAGCGACGGGCCGATCGATAATGTGAAATGAATAGGGGAGGGTGTAGTATGTATAGCTCTGGGGAAAACCGGGAGCTGCCATAACACGGTGTGGAGATGTAGAAGTATTGATCACTGTGTCTTCTTCTATTACAGTACAACAAACACCTCTTTGTGCACATCGGACAAGCCAACCACTCGTACAGCGACCCCCTGCTCGAGTCTGTAGACATCCGCCAAATTTACGACAAGTTTCCAGAGAAGAAAGGGGGCTTAAAGGAGCTGTTTGGGAAGGGGCCACAGAATGCCTTCTTCTTAGTAAAGTTCTGGGTGAGTGTCTCTCTTCTCATCATAATAATCCATTTGAAATACTTACTACAGTACAGCATATGGTAAGTGTCCGTGTGGTATCTATGACTTTGGATCAAAGGTGGAGGAAGTGATAACTGGTCATATTTGGCGATTTCAGCATGTCATTGTGTGCCACTACAAACGCATCACATAATGCAATCAAGAGCTTAGGCCCTGCCAACCTCCAGCAGCTCACATTTGGCCCATAAGAATGACTGGGGGGGGGGGGGGCTTTGCTGAAAAATTGGGGCAGGAAGGGGGGGCTGGTCTGAGCTTTCTACTGGTGATGCTGGTTGCAATTTGCATACATGTTACAAGGTACACAAACCTCCGCATACTGCACCTCTAGGTGCCGGCTTCCAGTAGCTGCTGATGGCCTACAGTCTCACTTTAACAGTGGTGGTCAGCTTTGTTTGATGGGGGCTTCAGGTGTGGCCCTTGGCATTACTAAAGGACCAGCACATAACAGTAAGTAAATGTTCAGTGTCAGGGACAGCAGGCACACAACAAAATATAGTCATGGACTATGGAGTAGATACAAGAGATGTCCAAATCTGTGGACATAATACAAGAGCTGGTCAGAGACTGCAGATGTGGTACAGGAGGCTGCTAGAAATCACTGCAAGGGGGCCTGAAAGGTGCACAGAAAGTGCCTAAAGGCCACAGGCTGGATGTGAGACGTGTCAGCATTATGGCTACCCTCAAAGGGCTAGTTGAATCTGTAAGACTATATAAACTTATCTGGGGATTTTTTTGTTCTCAGAATAAGTGCAGAAACTCAACCACACCCCACCCCACCCCAGAGATCAGGGGTTTTCTATGTACAGAGAGTCTAGGGGTGCAGGGTTCGGGGTGTGGGGCTGTGTACAGAGTGCAGGGTTCGGGGTGTGGGGCTGTGTACAGGGTGCAGGGTTCGGGGTGCAGAAATAAGGGTGTGCTGTGTGCAGGGTTGGGGGGTGTGCTGTGTACAGGGTGCAGGGTTGGGGGGTGTGCTGTGTACAGGGTGCAGGGTGTGCTGTGTACAGTACAGGGTGCAGGGTTCGGGGTGTGCTGTGTACAGTGCAGGGTTCAGGGGTTCTGCCACCTTCCAGCTGAAAACAGCCCCAAAAGCGAAGGCAACATGAAGTGGCCTGGCAGGCCGGATTAGTCCCGTGGGACACCTTTAGTTTAAAGGATCAGAATACCTAAAATAAATTACTAAAATAGGACAGATTTTTTAATAGTGGTGGGCCCTTTAAGAGCAGTCTCTTAGTAATTACAAGACCGATCTGTGACCTTGTAAGAGCAGTGGTAGTTTGTAAGCACCAGTGGATCTCTATAATCTGTCTGACTCTTGACCCTCTTGATAGCCATCACATGGACTTTGATTTATGGGCAATGAATCCTTGTACTGTCCAGCAGTCCTCTATAACGCTCCAGCATGGACGATGCTTGCGGATGTCTACAGACAGCCATCTTCTGGGCCTCCAGCACATGCCCTGGCCCCCCCAAAAAAAGAGAGAACATTCTACAACAGGGGTTGGCAACCTTCGGCACTCCAGCTGCTTTGGAACGACTAGCCACTATTAAGGCATTGCAAGAAAGCCCCAGACATGACGGGATTTCTAGTTTCGGCACGACTGGAGTGCCCAGGTTGACTACCCACTTCTTCTGAAATGGCATACTGGACAGTCTGGAAAGGTGCTGCAAACATTTATCATCTGCCCACAATCCACATCATTGAACAAACGCCTCGCTGATAGTTGTGGCCAGGCAGATATTCATAACTCCATAATTGGTGAGTAATTAGAACCTGCTCAACAGTAGCAGACAGAAGAAATCAATGCCCTAAGCTTAGAAGGACCAGCAAAGTCTCTAGAAGATGTAAACAAAGCTCAGGCTGGTTACAGCCTAGCAGCAGAAACACTACATTTAATTAGGGACACTCCAGCTTAGATCAGGGTCTCGGCAAACTATTAGCGCTCCTGCCAAGCATTGCATCACTCCGTCCCCGGCCTCCATCTGCAGCACGCAGAGGAGACCTTCCCGCTCTGCGTGGCTGGAGCACATTGAATTCAAATGATAAAAGACCAGACGCTTGGACGCATATGTGTAGAGTGTGGGTATGAAAGCCCACCCATATGCATTATGCAAGCGCCAAGGGGTTAATGGGGACCATAAGCGGCCAAATAAGAGAAGTTCCTTGTTTACGTAAAGTGTGTGTAATATAGAACATATGCCCTATTTTCTGTCCTGACAAGTTCGCTTTAACTGCCCACCTTTTTAAAATTTGAGGCTCGCCTGTAAAAAATCCTCAGACGGTTATTGAAACAACTGACTTTGACTTGTGCTATTTTTGTCAGAAGCAAAAGAAAACAATCGTTTTCTACTTCTCATTAAATCCTGTTGAGACTTGTATAGTAATGACAATAGGATTCCCTGTTGTTTGATGCCCCCTAGTGGTCCCTCTCCTTTTCTTCCTTGCTGTAGCGACAGAAGGCTTGATGTACTGTACAAGTGAGAAAAAAATAGTTACTTCCCCCTGGTTTGGATTCACTGCTGCCCCCCCCCCCCCCCCCATTGCCCTGGCTTGGAGTCGCTCCCCCCCTCCCATGCCCTGGTTTGGAGTTGCCCCCTTTCTTCTAGTTTTGAATTGCTCCTCTGGTTTGGAATCGCTTCCAAGCACCCCCCCACCCCTATCCTTTGCTGGTTTAGAGTCACTCTCCCACCCCATCCCTGGTTTGGAGTTGCTACCTCAGTTAAAAAAAAAAAAAAAACGCATACAAGGATTTTTTTTCTGGGTGTACTGGGGGGGGGGGGGGGGTCGAGGCTGATTGCTACATTGATATATTATGTCCAATAAATGTATATATGGTTTGAATTGGTAGCCTTTGTAGGTGCACTTTTTCTTTGTTTTTTTGTATAGAAGGTCTCCTTTGCTGGTTCAAAATTGCCACCCCCTTCCCCTTCCCTGGTTTGAAGCTAGTACCCGTCCCCCCCATTGCTTCCCGTCCTGGATTGAAGTCCCCCCCCCTTCATTTTTCCCTGGTTTGAAGTCCCCCCTTGACCTGGTTTGAAATTGCTACACCCCCTCCTCCTTTGGTTAGAAATTGCTACCTACCCCCCTCTCCTACCCTGGTTCGAAGTTGCTACCCCCTTCCCCGGTTTGTCATTGCGTTCTTCTTTCCCCCGGTTTGTCGTTGCGTTCTTCTTTCCCCCGGTTTGTCGTTGCGTTCTTCTTTTCCCCCGGTTTGTCGTTGCGTTCTTCTTTCCCCGGTTTGTCGTTGCGTTCTTCTTTCCCCCGGTTTGTCGTTGCGTTCTTCTTTCCCCCGGTTTGTCGTTGCGTTCTTCTTTCCCCCGGTTTGTCGTTGCGTTCTTCTTTCCCCCGGTTTGTCGTTGCGTTCTTCTTTCCCCCGGTTTGTCGTTGCGTTCTTCTTTCCCCCGGTTTGTCGTTGCGTTCTTCTTTCCCCCGGTTTGTCGTTGCGTTCTTCTTTCCCTCGGTTTGTCGTTGCGTTCTTCTTTCCCTCGGTTTGTCGTTACGTTCTTCTTTCCCTCGGTTTGTCGTTGCGTTCTTCTTTCCCTCGGTTTGTCGTTGCGTTCTTCTTTCCCCCGGTTTGTCGTTGCGTTCTTCTTTCCCCCGGTTTGTCGTTGCGTTCTTCTTTCCCCCGGTTTGTAGGCTGCCTCTTCTTTTCCCCCGGTTTGTAGGCTGCCTCTTCTTTTCCCCCGGTTTGTAGGCTGCCTCTTCTTTTCCCCCGGTTTGTAGGCTGCCTCTTCTTTTCCCCCGGTTTGTAGGCTGACTCTTCTTTCCCCGGTTTGTAGGCTGACTCTTCTTTCCCCGGTTTGTAGGCTGACTCTTCTTTCCCCCGGTTTGTAGGCTGACTCTTCTTTCCCCCGGTTTGTAGGCTGACTCTTCTTTCCCCCGGTTTGTAGGCTGACTCTTCTTTCCCCCGGTTTGTAGGCTGACTCTTCTTTCCCCCCGGTTTGTAGGCTGACTCTTCTTTCCCCGGTTTGTAGGCTGACTCTTCTTTCCCCCGGTTTGTAGGCTGACTCTTCTTTCCCCCGGTTTGTAGGCTGACTCTTCTTTCCCCCGGTTTGTAGGCTGACTCTTCTTTCCCCCGGTTTGTAGGCTGACTCTTTTTCCCCCGGTTTGTAGGCTGACTCTTCTCCCCTCCCCCCGGTTTGTAAGTTGCCTCTTCTCCCCCTCCCCCGGTTTGTAAGCTGCCTCTTCGCTTCTTCCCCCCCCCCCCGGTTTGTAAGCTGCCTCTTCGCTTCTTCCCCCCCCCCCGGTTTGTAAGCTGCCTATTCTCTTCTTCCCCCCCCCGGTTTGTAAGCTTCCTATTCTCTTCTTCCCCCCCCCCCCCCGGTTTGTAAGCTGCCTATTCTCTTCTTCCCCCCCCCCCCCGGTTTGTAAGCTGCCTATTCTCTTCTTCCCCCCCCCCCCCGGTTTGTAAGCTGCCTATTCTCTTCTTCCCCCCCCCGGTTTGTAAGCTGCCTATTCTCTTCTTCCCCCCCCCCCCCCCCCCCCGATTTGTAAGCTGCCTCTTCTCTTCTTCCCCGGTTTATAAGCTGCCTCTTCTCTTCTTCCCCCCGGTTTATAAGCTGCCTCTTCTCTTCTTCCCCCCGGTTTATAAGCTGCCTCTTCTCTTCTTCCCCCAGTTGGTAGGCTGTCTCTTCTTTATCCATCAGTTGGATTGAAAAGCTGATTGTTATTGACTGCTGTGAAGAATGACCCCTTAGTTCTGACATTTGGCACATAGCCAGCATGGCTCTGATGTATCAAAGTGTAGTAGCCCAAAGCAACCACACTTCAGCTTTCTCTCAGAAGAATGAAAGGAAATGTCTTGCGAGATACATGACCGACATTATCCTCATCACCGCCATCTCCCAGAGGGGATTACCTGGATGCTTTGATTACTTCACTATTGATGAGTATTAGGGAGGAAAAAAAAAATCTATTCTTCCCAATCTTGATGGAAAATAACAGTACAGTATTTTCTGACTCTTCAGTCTGTAAAACGTTAATATTAGTTTATATGCAAAACATCCTCTTGGAACTGTGCAGTCATGAATAAAAATGGAGTAATTTATACAACCATCTATAAATGAAGGGACGGGCCGCGATTGGTGGGGCGAGCTCTACAAACAGAACATCAATTCTTTGTTTTGCAGGAATTTGAATTGCAAACAGGATGCCCCTGAATACGCGGCCCTCTTGCAATCAGAGAAACCTATCAAGATTCTTTGTAGTACCGCTTGTTTGGGAAATATCATTTAGACAAGGAGCCTTTTCAATTATTCAGTTTTACTGCCCTCAATGTTTGACAGACGAAGCCCGACTGTTGCTGGGGCAGTAGATCACGTGAGGGATATGCAGGGAAGAAATTTTTTTACTTTTTTTTTTTTTTTTATATGGAAAACTGGTGGGTGGCCTTTAGACTGCGGCGCAAAATCCTAACAAATCGAAAAGGTCATTAGACGCAAACTCGCTATCGAAATTACATAAAATATTTATACAAAATTTAACATTATACATACAACCGAATAAAAAGCAGCACCACTCACATGATCCTAACAGATATACCGGCTGGTTCAAACACGGCTGGTGCTGATGGCGGATCACTGATAAGAGCACTTCAAGCCCCTCCATATAGCCAAAAATGTTTCCCAGGACTGCACACCAATATAGCGAATCACAAAATAGATTCAGCTGGCTCTTTCCCTCCCCCCCTTAAGGAAAGCCCCTCTAACATGTTTCACCCATGTAGAGCTTAATCAGAGGCCTTACTACGATTTGGTGTGCAGTCCCTGGAAACATTTGTGATCATAATAAAATATATATATATATATATATATAGCGCCGGCAGTTTACAACAACATTAGGGCAAACATTACAATACAATTCAAGACGGGGGAAATCAGATGGCCCTGCTCTTTAGAGTTTACAATCTAGGAGGGATTGTAAGATATAGTATCTCAATTTATTTCCTGGGTGCAATAGATGCAGATAAAATAAATTGCTTGATGTTTAACATTTTGTGGACCTTGGATGTCCTATCGATGTACTGAGGCCTATTCAGCTTTGTTGGTTTCTGGGCATGCTGCATATGCCCTAAAAATCCTATTTTAATTTTATTGGACCTTGGGCATGCTAGGTACACCCTAAAAGTCCTGTTCCAGCTGTGTAGGACCTTGAGCTTGCCACATACACTCTGAAAATCCTGTTCCAGCTGTCTTGGAGCTTGCGCATGCTACGTACATCCATATAGTCCTGTTTCAACCATGTAGTACTTTGGGTATGTCACTTACGCTCTGGAAATCCTGTTTCAGTTTTGTTGGACCTTTTTGGCATGCTACATACATCCTGAAACTCCTCCTACCTTGAAGACCTTGACCTCCCAGGTCACGCCACACATTATCACTTTTAGAAAGTTTATGAATAATTGCTTCTTAGCGTGAAACGCGTTGCCAGATTGCCCTTGGATTCTGGTGCTGTGATGTTTTTACTCCTATTTTGGTAATGAAGATTTTTGGAGTGTCCTACTATAGTGTGCAGCCATCCACTTGTTCTACTATGTTGGATCTTGAGTGTGCTACACACGTCCTTAAAAGTCCTATATTAGCTTTGTTGGGCCTCGGGCATGCTACATACGTCCTGAAAGTCATGTTCCAGTTGTGTTGAACCTTGGGTATGCTACATAGGCCCAGAAAGTCTTAAATTAATGATAGGAGCAGATTTATCAAGCTACAGAGTATGTGGTTAGACCGGGGTGGTGATCTTAAGATGGGCAACAACTTGGGGCTGCGTGCCTTGGTGATGTGTGGTGGTGGTAGTTTGTCACCTGTCTTACCTCTTTATGAACGAACTAAAGTTTGTAACCCAGTATGGTTATCAAACCCTAATCACCATATTGCTTATTTCTATTTTAAAGCTGAACTCCAAGCAAACAACTAAACACAGACGTGTAATACATACCCCTTTCCCCCGAAAATAAGACCTAGCGTGATTGTCGGTGATGGCTGCAATATAAGCCCTACCCCCCCCCCCCCCCCAAATAAGCCCTAGTTAAAGTCCTTGTAGGTCTTATTTTCAGGGTAGGGTTTATTTTTGGGGAAACAGGGTAGGGCTTATATTGCGGCCATCACCGACAATCACGGGAAACGGGTACATAGAAACAATTTTAACTCCCAAAGGATTTGTGTTTGTCCATCTATAGTTTTGTTAGCCCCTTGCCGCCACAGCCTACTAGCACTTGGTAGGAGGGGATCTTGATCATGCTGCGCAGTGATGACGTCAACAACGGCCTGTCCTAGTTGCTCCCAGTCATTGTTATTTGACCGTGAGCTGTAGGTGACACATTGGCTACAGTTCCGAGGGTTAATGTATGGGATTAATGCAGTAGCAGGTGGCACTTTGCTCCGCCATAAAATCATTGGATTCTCTGGGTTATGTTTCCTGAGCAGAACCGATCAGTGAAGGTGTGTGGGGTCCGCTATGTCCCGTCTCTCTCTGTTAGAACAGTCATTATCACCCGATTTCTCCCAGCTCGCCCACACTCTACAGGTTACAAGATGTGTGTTTTATAGACGCCATGGGCAGCCCCATCAATCAATATGTCTTAAGCATGGAAGAATCTAACACATTTTAAATGGTGTTCCATTTCTGTCTGTATAAATTGCCCATCAGCTGTCTCTGTGTAAAGTGTCTTCCTATCAAAAGAAGTGGGAGATGTGCTGTGCCGCAATTACCCGGTAATGGCAGAGAGCCGTAATTGGGCCATAGGCGAGATGTACAGCATGCAGTCCTATGGCTCAGCACACGGCCTCCTTTTGTGTAGGACATTCACCACAGCATGAGAAATCCCACCACTACTTCTAACCAACTTGGGGTATTTTTAGCCCACTTCGGCTTTTTGTGTCTTCTAAGAGAAGATCTTTTTACTCGGGATGGGGCAGAGACAAGATTTTCATGGCGAATTTGTATTTTAAAGCCAAATTCATTATGGAAATATCATAAACCGTCCTCTCTCAAACTTTTTACCCTGGGGAACCCTTGAAATTATTTTCAAGTCCTGGGGAAACACCTGCTCAAAGGCATCCAGGGTTTGTCAGAAGAAGCCCCTTAGGTTGGCGATAGGTGGCGAGCGTGCCCCTTGCATTGGCGGTAGGTGGCGAGCGCGCCCCTTGCATTGGGGGTAGGTGGCGAGCGCGCCCCTTGCATTGGGGGTAGGTGGCGAGCGCGCCCCTTGCATTGGCGGTAGGTGGCGAGCGCGCCCCTTGCATTGGGGGTAGGTGGCGAGCGCGCCCCTTGCATTGGGGGTAGGTGGCGAGCGCGCCCCTTGCATTGGCGGTAGGTGGCGAGCGCGCCCCTTGCATTGGCGGTAGGTGGCGAGCGCGCCCCTTGCATTGGCGGTAGGTGGCGAGCGTGCCCCTTGCATTGGCGGTAGGTGGCGAGCGTGCCCCTTGCATTGGCGGTGGGTGGCGAGGGCGCCCCCTTGCAT